>NC_047114.1:12100757-12283257 GCF_902500255.1 Thalassophryne amazonica
AAGGTTAAACGATGTCAACGACAGTCAACGAAAGTCCAGATTTCTTGTTTCGTCAGGGCCTCGTCACCCTTCGTTAAGTGCCGTGTGACTGGGCCTTAAAACAGCTGTCCACAGTCAGCCGTGGTTTACATTGTGACTGCACCGGGCATTTGTCAGCTGTGCACCAGCCTGAAACAAGACCTTCTCTGACACTCTGCTGTCATCTCAGGGTGAACAGTTCTGTGGCGTCTAGTTTTCTTGTGGATCACAGAAAAAAATTAATCAGCGATATCAAGAAGTGTGTTTGAAGAGTGTAACCTGTGTGTGTTTTTTTCCCACACATTATATGTACTTTGAATATATCTTTGAAGCAGCACAGTCTAAATCAGTTTTCTTGATAACTGAAGCATCTTCACTTCTCAAGGGTTTATTGTGGAAGTTGTCAAAAAAATGCTTCCACAGCGAGCGGAGCCAAACTCGACTGCCGGCTAAAACTTCATCAGGCCGAAACTCTGGACTGAAGCCAGAGGCGCCTGCAGTCAATGTGAAACAGGTTTCACTGCTCGGCCTTGTGTTCAGGGCCGAGGCTGTGAGTGTTAGAACTGAAACAATCGTGTGGGTCGAGACCCAGCTGAGACCACAAATGCTTTTGCTTCCTCAATCTGCTGCATCGCAGATAAACAAGTTCCAGAATTCTCCGTCAGATTTATCACATGAACGAGCGGCTGAGCAGCCGGCGTTCCAGAGAGATCCCAAACGTCCGCTGGAAGACCTTGTCTGCTTGAACCACGCACTCTGCCGTGGTGTCCCTGAGCAGCTCGTAGTGCTAACCTCTGACCTCACACACTCTTTTCTGCCACATTTGGCTTAGTTTTATTTGACGTTTAACCTCCAGCCCCCCGTTCTGTAAAATATTAGTTTGAGCAAAAATCGCCAACATTAAAAGAATTTAAGCTGCAACTAATGAATATGATCCATCAACATGGACATCATTATGGTGTTTTTATTGCTAACACTTATGGTTCACATAAAAACTACTCACCTCGTTGGCTTTTATAAGGTTTTAGAGTTTTTATAACATCATATAAAAAAAATAGCCTTGAATTTCAAAATAAAAGTTTGGGCATGAAGGAGGGAAAAAAACCTGAAAGCAGGAAAAAAAAAACCTGAAAGTTGGCTTTTTGATACAATTAATTAATCACTTTTCCAGCCAGTTGTCTTTAGAGGTTACATAATTACCTCCGCCAAGGAGGTTATGTTTTCGGTCGCGTTTGTTTGTTCGTTGGTTGGTTGGTTTGTTAGCAGGATTACTTAAAAAAAAAAAAAAATCCTCAACGGATTTCAATGAAATTTTTACCAGGGGTGTATCTTGGCCGAACTTAGAAGTCATTAAATTTTTGTTATGATCCGGATCCAGTAATTTTTTTTTTTTTTTTTTTTTTTTAGGATTCTTTATCAATGCAGGATAGGGCCAATTTCAACATTTTTGCATCTAACTTCATGAAGACGGGTCACAAAGGCTGAACAAAAATTAAGTTATGACACAACAGTAATTTAGCATTTGTTTCTCTTCATTGAATAAACTTGTAATTAGAAAAAAAAACTTGTGTAGTTCATGCAGTTTCTCTTTATAAATACATTTGCTGAAGATCTAAGGGTTTAACCCTCTGGGACCGATGCCGTCGTATACTACGGCTGAGACCAAGCTTTACTAAATTATAAATAACTTTTTAATGATATGAGATAGAAACTTTTTTTTTTTTTTTTTGCTGAAAAGTGAACTCCGCGGACTTTTGAGCCACCATCCACCATCTTTGTACTCCTCATAGAAGCTGTGTGATGATGTGAACAATGTGAGTGTCCAATCGGAATTGGTTCACCATCGCATGGTTTTCCAAAATACAATCTTAGGGCAGATTCACCTCACGTGACACACCAAAGATTGTTTTTAGGAGTGATGTGTTACTAGTTGGCCTGTTTGAATAGTCCCCTGGCTGCTCCAATGCGCCCTGCACCATTGCGCACAGCGGAAGTGACACATTTGAGTATTGCAATGACTTAAAATGAAAAGATAATAATTAGTCAAGGTTCTTCATATTCAAATTTCTAAAATGATACCCTTTAAACTGACAGTGAAAACTAATCTTGACAGCATGACATAAATGAAATTAGAATGTAAAAGCCAAAACAATGGTGTGTATAATTTAAAGCAGTGGTGTCCAAAGTATTCCAGAAATGGCCCAGAGGGTGCAGGGTTTTGTTGCAGCCACTGACTCCAGCAGGCGATTTCACTGATGAACTCATCCCATCTGCTCAAAGTGATGTTAATCATTGAACTCACCCGCTGTAGTCAGATGCTGCAACGCTTTGGACACCGCTGATTTAAAAGGTTTAGAGTTTAAAGGACATAATACATTTTTTAAAATTTTTTAATATTTTTTTGTTTGTTTTTTATGTCATTAAAAATTCAAGGGTGTGCATACATTTTGGCAGCACTGTATTCATTAGCTACAGCCTTAAGTGGAGCCTGATCAGTATATTGGTTGGCCAATAATATTTCACAAAAATATTGGTATCTGCATTATATTTGCAGATATGAAAGTTATTATTTTACAGAATAAACTATAGAGAAAAAACACTTTGCCTGTTGGAAATGGTGTCATTACATAGTTTGTCCTGCAGAGGGCAAGTGGCATTTTTTATTTTTTATTTATTTATTTTACAATGGCTAGGATCCCCATCACTGCTTTGTCACATCTACAAGAGACAGTGGAAAAGCAACCAGCTGTAATTCATTTTCTGTCAGATTGGACGTTTTACAACAACAAGAGACAAGTGGCCACTATGCTGCCAGCTAGGTGGGGCCAAAATAGACAAGAAGTCTATTTTATGCAAATGCTGAGCAATGTGACATGGTGACTGGCAATCTGAGCAAAGTCAGCATGATGTATGTTGATAGGTTATTGGTTATATTTATAGTTATTTATATTAAAGTTCATGTTTAAACTATAAAACATCAAACCTCAATTACATCTTTGTTATAAGGGTTTGATAATAATAATAATAATAATAATAATAATAATAAAATGTTAGCAATTATTGGCATTTTTTATGTATATATTGGAATTGTAAATTTTTATTCCCTAAGGGCCCCTTCACACATAACATGAAAAGACGCAGAAACCAGAAGAAAATCCACAAACCAAACACGAAATGGGGAACCACAAAACATTCCACCTGCTGTTGTGAGGGACGCATGGTCACATCCAACAATTGGTGTGTCCATGACACACGGGCGACAGTTTCGTGCACGCTTATGCGTGTGCATGAACACAGTGCGAGCAGCTGGAACATGTTGCACCACATTGAGCCGCTGTTGTGAAGAAAAAGAAACAGCCCAAACGTGTTGCAACACATCGCGCCTCTACTGTGGAGAAAAAAGAAATAAAAATCACACACCATAAAAAAAATGCATTTTATTGAATCCCTCTTGTCGAGCAGACAATACAAGTATGAACCATCTGTTCCTCTGTAGATGACCCATGGTCACAGATGTACAGTCATGACACGACACCAATGAAGGAGTGTGCTCTTATCATGTCCGCATCTGCTGGCTCGGTGTGTCGGCCCTGTGCATGTCCTGTGGGCCGCGCACCGGGTCATGTGGAACAGAGCTCACGTGGGTGACGTGACATTCAGATCACCCACTGCATGTTCACATGATCTGAGGGCCCATTTCACCTGGGACAGCCTGTCAGTGTGTGCGCCGTGCGTTCACTCGCTACAGCCCGTCGCAACAGCAATAGATGTTTTTTATATATTTCCATGTGAGGACAGCAAGCAGACACACGCTCGTCATAGTGGACAGTTGTAAGCCCATGTCCGCCAAAACACGGTCTGTGTTCCCCAGCTGTGACGTCCAGATCCAGTGATCTCAACAGCTCCTGCTATCTGCGGTCACACCCCCTGTCCATTCAGCACATACAGCAACGTGTCACTGTCTGTTTCTGTGTTGTGTGATAATTTGTTTTAGTTATTTGTTACATAATTGTTTATGTAGGTATTGTACTTATTAATATACCTGTCCTGGTTGTCCTTTTAATTAGTGATGGGTATTGATAAGATTTTATCGATATTGATGTCATTATCGATCCGATTCCCTTATCAATTCCCTTATCGATACCTCTTGTGAAATTTTTGTGTACTAAAAGTAGGCTTTACAGGTTTTCTATGAAACAACATTTTTAAATTGGTCACTGTGTCCTTGATCTCTGGACATAAATAAAAACTGTAGTTTTTGTTAAAAGCATTTCCTTTCAGACATTTTGGCATGAATGTCTCTCTGTACCTCTGAGCTGAGCTCAGCTGGCTGCTGCACGTCAGCGCAGGACGTCTCATTTTGGGAGGAAAAAATGTTTTGATTGATTGCAGTTTGTTTGTATTACAACATTTGGAAACAGGTGTCATTTGATTTGAACAGTGTTTCGCTTTGAATTTATTAATTCTAACTGGAATTCTATCAAAATCATTCTAACTTGACTCGGCAGAGAGCCGCGCAGCGTTTGGAGCTGTGTGAACAGAACGGAGGACGATTTTTGTTTTTTTCTCACAACAAGACAGGAGTCCCAGTTAGTAACTTTAATCTGCACAAAAGTGACTCACGATTGACATATTCAGGGATGAAAGTGGTGACAAACAAAAAAGCTGAAACCCAAAATTACCCCCCCAACACCACCTGCGTGAAAATCTTTGAATTCTAGAAGCTCTGAAATGCAATCTGGGACTATTCCAGACAATAAACTGCAGTGAGTGCAGCATCCATTTAGTGAGAAAAAAAACATTCATTCCAGTAGTATTCTGCTCTTACTAGGATGCAGCAGTTTTCTAGTTTGGCAGATAGTTCTGAAGGAAATCACTGAAGAAATTAACAAATTGAAAATACGGTTTGACCGAAACCAGTTATCATTAAACTTAAATAAAACAGGGATGAAGTGTAAGTGTAAAGGTGCACTGACACGAGCGTGCCTCAGACTCACGCTATAGCACAAACGTCCGTGGCGATCCCACCCGCTGTGTTCACAGCTGGACGCCGTTCTTTGTTCTACCGGCTGCCATGTGCTCTGCGCTGGATGCTGCATATGTAAAATAATTATTACGTAGCAGATTAATCATTTTTTCTTTTTCTGCAAATTGGCAGTTGAAAACGGCTTTAATTACTTCCTGAATCACAGAGGAGGCTGCAGCCGGAGCCGTTCGTGTGCTTGCGCCTAACTACGTGCAGAAAGCATTTTGAGCCGTCTAAAAAGGTAATTATTTGTCATGTTTGCATTGTCATACCTTGATAAAACAGTTGCATGTTCTTTCCTTCTTGTGTGCAGCTGTTAAAGTATAACAGATTTAACTTGTTATACTTGTTATAATCGTTCAGACGAGCTGCGCTCTGATGTGATCCGCTGACGTCATTTGTGCATGAAAGATTTTTTTGGAACATTTCAAAATTCTCTGTGCACAATAGCATGCACCAGTGCCCCTCTGGCATCCTGTTTGCACCTGTTAAAGACGAGTTTACTCTGGATGACACATCATGACACAGGTCATGATGTGTCGTGAATCAAAGGCATGCTCGTGTCAGTGGGCCTTAAGAGTCACTAGGTGTTCACAGGAAACAGTTATTTCTAAATTTATTTATTTATGTTCATTGTTAGTTGGTTTTAGCATTTCTGTTGTTTTGTTTTATCAGGTTTTTTTTGTCCCTTTCTCTAAAATTGTATTGTAGCATTATTAGTTATTATTATTATTGTTGTTATTGTTATTATTATTAATAATATATAAATTCAATCAATCAATTTTTTTATATAGCGCCAAATCACAACAAACAGTTGCCCCAAGGCGCTTTATATTGTAAGGCAAGGCCATACAATAATTATGTAAAACCCCAACGGTCAAAACGACCCCCTGTGAGCAAGCACTTGGCTACAGTGGGAAGGAAAAACTCCCTTGGAAAACCTCCAGCAGAACCAGGCTCAGGGAGGGGCAGTCTTCTGCTGGGACTGGTTGGGGCTGAGGGAGAGAACCAGGAAAAAGACATGCTGTGGAGGGGAGCAGAGATCGATCACTAATGATTAAATGCAGAGTGGTGCATACAGAGCAAAAAGAGAAAGAAACAGTGCATCATGGGAACCCCCCAGCAGTCTACGTCTATAGCAGCATAACTAAGGGATGGTTCAGGGTCACCTGATCCAGCCCTAACTATAAGCTTTAGCAAAAAGGAAAGTTTTAAGCCTAATCTTAAAAGTAGAGATCTCCCTGATCTGAATTGGGAGCTGGTTCCACAGGAGAGGAGCCTGAAAGCTGAAGGCTCTGCCTCCCATTCTACTCTTACAAACCCTAGGAACTACAAGTAAGCCTGCAGTCTGAGAGCGAAGCGCTCTATTGGGGTGATATGGTACTACGAGGTCCCTAAGATAAGATGGGACCTGATTATTCAAAACCTTATAAGTAAGAAGAAGAATTTTAAATTCTATTCTAGAATTAACAGGAAGCCAATGAAGAGAGGCCAATATGGGTGAGATATGCTCTCTCCTTCTAGTCCCCGTCAGTACTCTAGCTGCAGCATTTTGAATTAACTGAAGGCTTTTTAGGGAACTTTTAGGACAACCTGATAATAATGAATTACAATAGTCCAGCCTAGAGGAAATAAATGCATGAATTAGTTTTTCAGCATCACTCTGAGACAAGACCTTTCTGATTTTAGAGATATTGCGTAAATGCAAAAAAGCAGTCCTACATATTTGTTTAATATGCGCTTTGAATGACATATCCTGATCAAAAATGACTCCAAGATTTCTCACAGTATTACTAGAGGTCAGGGTAATGCCATCCAGAGTAAGGATCTGGTTAGACACCATGTTTCTAAGATTTGTGGGGCCAAGTACAATAACTTCAGTTTTATCTGAGTTTAAAAGCAGGAAATTAGAGGTCATCCATGTCTTTATGTCTGTAAGACAATCCTGCAGTTTAGCTAATTGGTGTGTGTCCTCTGGCTTCATGGATAGATAAAGCTGGGTATCATCTGCGTAACAATGAAAATTTAAGCAATACCGTCTAATAATACTGCCTAAGGGAAGCATGTATAAAGTGAATAAAATTGGTCCTAGCACAGAACCTTGTGGAACTCCATAATTAACTTTAGTCTGTGAAGAAGATTCCCCATTTACATGAACAAATTGTAATCTATTAGACAAATATGATTCAAACCACCGCAGCGCAGTGCCTTTAATACCTATGGCATGCTCTAATCTCTGTAATAAAATTTTATGGTCAACAGTATCAAAAGCAGCACTGAGGTCTAACAGAACAAGCACAGAGATGAGTCCACTGTCCGAGGTCATAAGAAGATCATTTGTAACCTTCACTAATGCTGTTTCTGTACTATGATGAATTCTAAAACCTGACTGAAACTCTTCAAATAGACCATTCCTCTGCAGATGATCAGTTAGCTGTTTTACAACTACCCTTTCAAGAATTTTTGAGAGAAAAGGAAGGTTGGAGATTGGCCTATAATTAGCTAAGATAGCTGGGTCAAGTGATGGCTTTTTAAGTAATGGTTTAATTACTGCCACCTTAAAAGCCTGTGGTACATAGCCAACTAACAAAGATAGATTGATCATATTTAAGATCGAAGCATTAAATAATGGTAGGGCTTCCTTGAGCAGCCTGGTAGGAATGGGGTCTAATAAACATGTTGATGGTTTGGATGAAGTAACTAATGAAAATAACTCAGACAGAACAATCGGAGAGAAAGAGTCTAACCAAATACCGGCATCACTGAAAGCAGCCAAAGATAACGATACATCTTTGGGATGGTTATGAGTAATTTTTTCTCTAATAGTTAAAATTTTGTTAGCAAAGAAAGTCATGAAGTCATTACTAGTTAAAGTTAATGGAATACTTGGCTCAATAGAGCTCTGACTCTTTGTCAGCCTGGCTACAGTGCTGAAAAGAAACCTGGGGTTGTTCTTATTTTCTTCAATTAGTGATGAGTAGAAAGATTTCCTAGCTTTACGGAGGGCTTTTTTATAGAGCAACAGACTCTTTTTCCAGGCTAAGTGAAGATCTTCTAAATTAGTGAGACGCCATTTCCTCTCCAACTTACGGGTTATCTGCTTTAAGCTACGAGTTTGTGAGTTATACCACGGAGTCAGACACTTCTGATTTAAAGCTCTCTTTTTCAGAGGAGCTACAGCATCCAAAGTTGTCTTCAATGAGGATGTAAAACTATTGACGAGATACTCTATCTCCCTTACAGAGTTTAGGTAGCTACTCTGCACTGTGTTGGTATATGGCATTAGAGAACATAAAGAAGGAATCATATCCTTAAACCTAGTTACAGCGCTTTCTGAAAGACTTCTAGTGTAATGAAACTTATTCCCCACTGCTGGGTAGTCCATCAGAGTAAATGTAAATGTTATTAAGAAATGATCAGAAAGAAGGGAGTTTTCAGGGAATACTGTTAAGTCTTCTATTTCCATACCATAAGTCAGAACAAGATCTAAGATATGATTAAAGTGGTGGGTGGACTCATTTACTTTTTGAGCAAAGCCAATAGAGTCTAATAATAGATTAAATGCAGTGTTGAGGCTGTCATTCTCAGCATCTGTGTGGATGTTAAAATCGCCCACTATAATTATCTTATCTGAGCTAAGCACTAAGTCAGACAAAAGGTCTGAAAATTCACAGAGAAACTCACAGTAACGACCAGGTGGACAATAGATAATAACAAATAAAACTGGTTTTTGGGACTTCCAATTTGGATGGACAAGACTAAGAGACAAGCTTTCAAATGAATTAAAGCTCTGTCTGGGTTTTTGATTAATTAATAAGCTGGAATGGAAGATTGCTGCTAATCCTCCGCCCCGGCCCGTGCTACGAGCATTCTGACAGTTAGTGTGACTCGGGGGTGTTGACTCATTTAAACTAACATATTCATCCTGCTGTAACCAGGTTTCTGTTAGGCAGAATAAATCAATATGTTGATCAATTATTATATCATTTACCAACAGGGACTTAGAAGAGAGAGACCTAATGTTTAATAGACCACATTTAACTGTTTTAGTCTGTGGTGCAGTTGAAGGTGCTATATTATTTTTTCTTTTTGAATTTTTATGCTTAAATATATTTTTGCTGGTTATTGGTAGTCTGGGAGCAGGCACCGTCTCTACGGGGATGGGGTAATGAGGGGATGGCAGGGGGAGAGAAGCTGCAGAGAGGTGTGTAAGACTACAACTCTGCTTCCTGGTCCCAACCCTGGATAGTCACGGTTTGGAGGATTTAAGAAAATTGGCCAAATTAAAAAATTACAATTTGTAATACATTTCTGGGTTCTAGCTAGGATAAAATTTTAGCGTAGTGGTAATGTCGAGGGAGCGCTTTTGAAAATTTAAGCTAAAAATTGGCCATTCTAGGGGTACCCAAAGGGGAAAAGCCAGGTACGACAGCCCTAGTCCCTTCAACATATCCAGAAGGCTGGGGAAGTTTGTTGCATGGGCAATCTCATTCTGGGTTAGCCAGTACATGGCCGTCAGTGAGGCAGTCGGAGTCCATGGACATTTTTAAGTCAAGACTTAAAACCTATTTTTATTCTCTTTCTTATGAGTAGTTTTTATTTTGTTATGTTTTATTCTTTTACTTCTGTTTTTAATGAGGTATTTAATTTTTTTATTTTCATTTATTAAAATTTTTTATGTTGAACTGTTCTGTGTGAGGCACCTTGAGACGGCTTTTGTTGTAATTTGGCACTTTATAAGCTGATTAAATTGAAATTGAAGAACATTTTATTGAGTCTTAAAGTAAATAAATATGAAATTGGTTACTGGATCCTTAAGCTCTGGACATAATAAACTTTACATGGTGGATCCTTGATCTCTGGACATAAACAGAAATAAAATCTGTTAGTTTTTGTCAAAAGCATTTCCTTTCAGACATTATTGTTGGCATGAATGTCTTTCCATACCTATGAGCTGAGCTCTTGCAGCTGTGCTGCACGTCAGGTTCATATAGAATGTAGGACGTCTCATTTTGGGAGGAAAAAACGTTTTATTCTATTGTAGTTTATTGTCTGTATTGCAGTGTTTGTAAAGAGGTGTCATTTTATTTAAAGCGGCAATTCGTTTTGAAGTTATTAATTCCGAGCGGACTCTGTCTCAGCAGAAAGCCACGCAGCGTTTGGAGCTGTGCCAACGGAACGGAGGACGATTCTCGTTTGTTGACTGCAACAAGACAAGTCGCAGTTAGTGACTTTAATACGCACAAAAGTGACTCACGGTATGGCTTTGAGAGGGGTTAAGAAGTGGACTTAGCGCTTCTGAAGAGCAGCGAATCAAAGAGCCATGAGCCATTGAATCGAAGCATTGCTTCATTGATTCATGCTTCAAACTGGAGTCGCGCTGCAGAAACGGTTGATTACAGACCCGTTAACGCTGTATTGAAAATAAGCGTAAAGGGTCTGTAAAAAAGTCACCTGGCATGCAATTCTTCCTTCGTGTGCTAGTTGGCTTCAATCGTGTTATGTGTGAAGGGGCCCTAATAATGATATCACCCCCCCCCCCCCCCCCCCCCAAAAATGCATATTAGTTGGGCTGTAGCCCTGATCACGTATATTTAGCTGGGCTTACACTGTGTGAGTTTTGGCCCTTTTTCAGCCGATTTTTCACTCAAGCAAGAACCTGTTTGATATTCTGGTCGGCCGTCGTGAGGGTTTTCCGTTGCTAAAGCAGTGCTACAAGCGTCTCTCGCACTGCATGTGCAAACACCAGAGAGAGCATAAATAGTGATCATCTCTTTGGGAGAGCAGCTTCTGTTTCTTTTTTCCCCATTATTCTTCAACTCATTTAAAGTCTTGTATTTTTTTGTTGTTGTTGTTCAAACTTTGATGTCTCCCATCGAGTAAAAATAAGAAATGTAAATAAAGTTTGAAAAAAGAAAAAGTAAAAAACGCTTCCGTTTACGTTTTGCTTCTGGAAACACGAGTCCGACGTGTGGTTTTTGAACGTACAATGTGAGTAGTCAGATTGCATCAGAGCATCGGACCGTATATTGTGAGAACAGAAATCGTGTGCTCTGATCTTTTACACCGTGCGGTTTTGTCGTACAGTTTGAGCTGGAAATGAGTACAATGATTGAAAATGTCGTACAGTATCTGCCCAGCTTTACTGTATAAATTTCAGCAACTCTCCTCCTAATCCTTATTCATCACCTGCATTTGATTTCTGAGCAGTCTTCAAGCAAAGCAACTGTGTGGCTTTAATCCGCTTTTGTGACGAAAATGTGGTGTTAAGATGTCAAATTTCCCTGCAGAAATAGAACTTTGTAGCTTCCCAATGCTTTTATTTGGAAGTTTTTAACAGATGCCAGATTGTTGCTGCTGCTTCAGCTGATCTGTGATCAGATCTGAGAGGATGGAGTTTATCTGTTTGAGCAGCAGCTTCCTGGAAACCTCCAAAAGCACCACCCAAAAACCAAACATCCATTTTCACTAATTAGCTCCTTGTCATGTGACGCTCTCAAACTCTCTCACAGCAGGTTTTTGCGTTTGTTTTTTTCCCTCCTCAAAGTGAGACATCTGCTCATTTTAATTTACACCATGATCATAAGATTGTAATCGCTTCAGAAATGAAACGATTCGCTGAGCTGTCAATTAGTCAGCTGATGGGAAACTAAAGCCCCGTCACACAGGACCCAGGCCTGACAGCAAATATTACCATTGGACGCAGGGAGGTAAAGAGGCGCGGTCAGCAGTGTCAGAACTCATCCAGATTACCTCGGCCACACCTGCACGATGACATCCAAAGTGCATGTAGACAACAGTTTAGATGACATAGACTGCCGTCAGACAGCCATAAAAGGTGTTGAAGACTGTCCAATGTCCAAACATCTGGATGGCAAACACGGGACTGGAGTGGGACGGAGCGCTGTGTTCCCCACGCAAACGCGCGGGGCTGAAATTATCACTCAGCTCTGTGTGTATGTGTTCATAACGGCTGCATGAGCCACTAAGCATGTGCGCGGGGCACACGTGCATGTTTTTTTTGTTTGTTTTTTTGTATAGTTATTTACAGCTCACAGCAGCCGGGTGAGACACTTTTCACCACAGGGAGTGGTTTGGATCCTCTGCGCTCTGCACTGTCCTGGTTCCGTGCTGGAGGTGAGTTTCATGTTTAATAACGTTGTCACGGCCTGCTGATACAGATCCACATCACACCTCCTACAGAGTTTAGATGGTGATCAAGTAATAATATGTATATTACAGCAGTGAGATCCGTTCAGCTCTGTGCCTGACATGCAATATGATGTGTTACTGCGCATGAGACTACGGAGAGATGCAGTGGCACACTGGTGCTTTGGGTTTGATTGTGTGCTACTCATATTCACTGTACATGATGAATGTGTGCTGCGTACATGTTATTACATATCAACGTATGCATATGTCGTGGCCGGGGTCCAGTGGAGGTGGACATCCCACAACATGCCGGTGGGCTTTGCTGTGGTCGATCGATCTCAGAACTCAGTCAACCACGATCAATCATTTCAGATGCTGTTTTGATGCCATCAGAATATGTAGACTGCGATCAGATGATGCAAAAACTGCACATTGACCGCCATCAGATGTGCATTCCATCTTGATGGCGCCAACAGTGTTTTGAACATATACAACACACCCGGGACAGACGAGAGAATGGGACCAAATATGTAGATGCTCGCAGACTGCCGTCTGTTGGTCTTCGGACCGCAAGTCGATATTTCACGATTGTGGCCAGATGTGTCATTCTGACGCAACATTGCCTCAATCGGCGTAGGTGAAATCAGGGTATTAACAGGATGCGCTTATGGAGTCATGAGGTCAAAGGTCAGATGTGTTTAGTAATGCTAACATCTTTGCAGGAGAATGAAGGTCCAAGTCTTTAGGGTCTTGGTGCTTCACCTGGCTGCAGCAGACAGATGGGTATTTTGGAGAGGTGGAGATAAGCCGGATGCCTTCCTGGGCCCATTCAGGACCCAGAGGGGTTCTGTGGTGTGCGTCAGCGGCACGTGTTCTCTGTGTGGCTGAAAATATTCCCGGTGCAGGGCAGGTAGAGCAGGAGGGAATTTCTGCACTTTAAAGTTGTTTGGATCCTATGTCTCTTTTGAACATCTTGCACTTTGTTGATTGCATAGATTAACCGTGTTTTATGCTCCAGCTGGGGGTTTAAGTGGCTCCGGGCTTTTCTTCTTTGTTGCTTCATGTGTGAAATGTGAAGCCAAAATCATCTTCTCCGCGATCTGTCCCGGACCGCTGACAGGTGTTTTAAGTGCAAGTCAGCAGTTGGCTAGGCCGCGCTGCCAGAGGTTTGAATCGCCATCAAAAAATAACGTCAGAACAGCAGCTTGTTGAACTGTTGGCGTCTCGTTGGAACCACAACGTCGTCCAGCGCGCTGACGTTAGCACATGGGAACAGTTCTCATGGATACGGTGAGGTCAAAGATACAGACATAAGCTGCACAGACACGAAGAATTCCTCTCCAACCAAAAGTGCTTACCATTTCTGGTCTTCAGGTCATTTTCATAATTTGTTGGCTTTATGGATTCCTTCCTTTCCTTTTATTTTTCTGTTATTCATAATCCACAGGCAGCCTCACTCGCCGCTCTGCAGGAGTAATGACGCTCGTTTGTAGTTCTATAGTTTAACAAAGAGAAAATTATCTCAAACTTTTTGCTAAAATGTTCCTGACATTTACGGCCAGGCACGTTAAGCATCATGAAGAAAACCAGGAAAAAAAAGGAGAGCAGAAATGTGCAGAAAAATGAAGCCAATGTGGGTGTGACAAAACCTGCAGTTCCTTCAATGGCCAATATATCGGGGCTGGCTTCAGAAAGCAGTCCCTCCCCATAGAGCCCTATGTTAAATTACTTTTACACCAGTAACAAACCAGAAGATCCTCAGTTCAAACCAGTTGGCAGCACAGTGGCTTAGTGGTTAGCTCTGTTTCCTCACAACAAGAAAGTCATGGGATTGATTCCCCCCTGTGGCCTTTCTGTGTGGAGTTTTCATGTTCTCCCGTGTTTGCGTGGGTTTCCTCCGGGTACTCTGGCTTCCTCCCACTTTTAAAGACATGCAGGTTGCTTCACCAACACTTCATATCATCAGTTGCACCGGACCTGCAATAAAACATTTATGACATTTTTCCTACTTCTGCTCTTATTGCTTAAAGATTATTTTATGTTATTTCAGTAATTATGAGGCACTCACAACAACTATCAGAAATGTACAAGTAGGGCTGTTACGATACTAGAATTTCAAACTCAAAACTGATACCCAGGAAAATACTTGATACATTTTTTGATTTGTGAAAAAATGAATTACTACACTGTTTTAAGTTGTCTGATATAGTACAAAACAAAAACAGTACAGTAACATAACTGTAAGGTATATAAGACAAATAGCTTTTGTTATATTTTATATAGTTAGAGCAAAACTGGAATATGGGGATGATGGCGCCAGCAGTGTGCACGGCGAAGCGTCTCTCAGCTCTCAGTTTTCTGTCACTGTTTTGGCAACGAAATGTTTCAGCTTTCACTGTGTATGATCGCCAGTTACTTTTAAGTATTCATGATGATCATGAGAGATTTTTAAAGCAAGTATATTTTGATGATTTTACTTCATGCCCACTACCACCTTTTCTCTCTGCGGTGCCAGATTACCTGAGGCGTGCACCTGCAGTTGTACCCCGGAAGAAACGATCAAGGAGACGGGGTAAACGAGGTGGAGTACTCGTGAGAGTAAGGGCTTACTTTCAGTCCCTTCATGGGCAAAATTTTGAACTGCAATGCCACTGTCTCTTTCCGGCAAACCAAGCCTCTCCGGTAACGCGCTGGATTATTCCCGTCGCTTGTGACGGCACTGTTGTGGAGCAGTGCGCAACGGCGCTGGAGCACTTTCCTCGGCGACGTCGAGTTCCAGACCGCGGTGTGGATTTTATGAATCTTCGATTGTTTTCCCGAGAACTACGTTCACAGACAGCTGATGACTTCATCCTTCATCTATCTCTGATGAACACAAGGTCTGTGAGCAATAAAAATTTCATTCTTAATGACTTTCGCATCCCGGAAGCTGGATGTTATGCTTTTAACAGAGACATGGCTTCAGGCTGGTGAGTCCCTCGCCTTCTCGGAGCTACTTCCCCCCGGTTGCTCCTTCTTCAGCTCCCCTCGCACTACAGGCAAAGGCGGTGGTTTGGCGACAGTGTTTAAATCTGACTTTGTTTGCTGCCCGCTTCCCACTAAAGCCTATGCGAGCTTTGAGCTACAGCTCTTTGAAATCAGATTGGATATACCTGTCTTGTGCGCACTCATCTATCACCCTCCTAAATTTAACAAAGATTTTATAAATGACTTTTCTGACTTTGTGGCAGGTATTGTTCTTAATCATAACGCATTTTTAATTGCTGGGGATTTTAATATTCATGTTTGTTGTCCATCCAAGCCCTTGGTCAATGACTTTCTTAATGTTGTGGACTCTTTTAATCTTAAGCAGGCAGTAAATGTCCCGACCCACGACAAGGGTCATACTCTGGACATTATCTTATTCAGTGGTCTAAATGTGAACGTTATAGAGATCTGTAACGCAGGCATATCGGACCATTTTCCTGTGCTTTTTTTCTGTTGCGGTGTCCTCCACTATTAGGAAACAATGCGTTTCGGCGTGCCAGCGGCGCGCTATCTGCCCTGCTACTGCGCCACTCTTTTCTGCTGTGTTTCATGCTTCTAAACTTAAGTCTTACGATTCTAATACAAATATAGACGAGTTGGTTAGCTTGTTCAATACTACGTGTTCAGAGATTCTCAACGTTGTCGCCCCTTTCACTAATTGGCGTGAAAAACGCTCAGAGCCATGGCACAATGATTTTACGCGCGCACGCAGACAGGAATGCCACCGTGCAGAACGGAAATGGAAGAAAGATCAACTTCAAGTATCACTGGGGATTTTAAGACATTCACTTGCAAATGATCAAGATGCTGTTAAGACCGCAAAATCAGAGTATATGGCAAATATTGTGTCTACAAATCTTCACAAACCCCAGGTTCTTTTTAATGTTTTGAACAAGATTGTTAACCCTATTGATTCAACTGGTGCTGTTCCCTCTGTTTCTTTGTGTGAAAAATTTTGTCAATTTTTCAGTGACAAAATTTCACTCATTCGATCTTCTTTGCCAACTGTCATCGCTGACCCCTGCATCATTCCTGAGTGCACAGCTGTTTTTAGTCAATTTGAGCCTATTTCTCTGTGTGAACTATCTAAAACTGTTCAAAGTTTAAGGCCTTCAGACTGTGCACTGGATTTCCTTCCTGCTAAGCTTTTGAAAGAAGTCCTTGATTCAGTTGGCCCTTGTATTTTACAGCTGATTAATGCTTCTCTGTCTTCAGGTGTCGTTCCTTGTTCCTTTAAACAGGCCATGATACAGCCCCTTTAAAAAAAAAAAACATAATTTGGACCCTGCTATTTTTTCTAATTATAGACCCATTTCTAAGACATCATTTTTATCTAAAATACTTGAAAAGGTGGTCTGTACTCAACTACAGTCGCACCTTACTGCATTTGACATAACTGAAAAGTTCCAGTCTGGTTTTAAACCTTTGCACAGCACTGAAACTGCTCTTTTAAAAGTTTTTAATGATCTTCTTTTAATCATGGACACTGGCAGCTCAGCTGTGCTTGTGCATTTGGATTTAACTGCAGTCTTTGACACTGTTGACCACCAGGTCTTATTATCTCGCCTTGAATCGTGTGTTGGATTAAATGGCACAGTGCTCAAATGGTTTAAGTCCTATTTGACTGGTCGGTGCTTTTCTGTAAACCTTGGTCCCTTTGCGTCACAGAAAGCCCCTTTGACTTGTGGAGTACCTCAAGGTTCAATTTTAGGGCCAATTTTATTTTTGCTTTATTTGCTTCCTTTAGGATCAATTTTTAAGAAATATAACATTCAGTTTCACTGCTTTGCTGATGATGTGCAGATTTATCTACCTCTGAACCTTAACACAAACTCATCTGCCATCCTACAGACTTGCTTTCAAGAAGTCAAAGACTGGATGTCTTTAAACTTTTTGGATCTAAATGAAAGCAAAACAGAGATTGTGGTCTTTGGTGACCTTGATCTTTCTGCCCTTGGTCCACTCGCCTCCTACTGTCGTTCATCTGCTAAGACCCTTGGTGTTTTTATAGACAGCTCTTTTAAATTCGAGAAGCAGATCAACACATTGGTCAAAACAAGCTTCTTCCAGCTTAGACTTTTAAGTAAAATCAAGCGTTACCTGCCCCCAAATCAGCTGGAACAGGTTGTGCACGCCTTGATCACGTCTCTTTTAGACTACTGCAATTCTTTGTATGTTGGTCTTAATCAGTCGTCTCTGCATCGTCTCCAGATGGTGCAAAATGCAGCTGCGCGTCTGCTCACTGGAGCCAAACGGCACCAACACATTTCTCCTGTTTTAGCTTCACTGCACTGGTTGCCTGTTGCTTTTAGAATTGATTTTAAGATTTTGTTGCTTGTTTTTAAATCAATTCACGGTCAAGCCCCATTCTATTTATCTGATATGCTGTCATTGCACACTCCAGGAAGAGCTCTGCGCTCCGCGGACCAGAGTTTACTGGTCTGTCCCAGATCTAAGCTAAGGACCAGGGGAGACAGAGCCTTTGCTGTTGCGGGGCCCAAGCTCTGGAACTCTCTGCCATTAAATGTCCGACTGGCTCCTTCAGTCGACTCTTTTAAGACTCTTTTAAAGACATATCTTTTTGCACTGGCTTTTAATACAAGATGAGCTGAACACTGCCACATCTTTTACTGTCTTGTTGATTTATTTTGTTCTTGTATTTAACAATATAATTTTAAATCCTTTTATTGTACAGCACTTTGGGGCAGTGTTGACTGTTTGTAAATGTGCCTTATAAATAAACCTGACCTTGACCAAAAAATAAAACAAAAAGGCTACTTTTGGATTGTCTGAGGTAGTGCTGCCAATAATAATAATAATAATAATACATTAAATATTCCCCCAAACAATTTGGTATTGATACGGTTGCAAATGAGTATCAAACCCAATACAAATTTTCAGCATTATTTCACATTTATTTATTTATTTATTTATTCAGTAGTATTTCACAATTATCTTGTTTGTTTGTTTATTTATTGCAGGCCCGGATCCAGACCGGTTTGGTCTGAATTCTGTGAAAAATGTGAATTTTTTTTTTTTTTTTTTACACATCGTTCGTCATCAGTAAAAAAAAAAAAAAAAAAACTTGAATAATCCCGAATACTGCCGAACGTGTCTCCGCGGTGAACACAGCTTTGGTTTTCATATCAACCTATAGTACGTAAATTATACGGATTTTTCAGAGTTTCAGAGTCATACGGATGTACAAATAAAGTCGGATATTCAGGGTTTGGTCTGCAGCAGCTCTGTAATCAACCATTTCTGCAGCACAGCTCCACTTTGAAGCTGACGCTCTACGGCTGCTGCGCGTAGAGCGGCCAGCAGATGAAACTATGTTAAAAAAAACAAACAAACACACTGCTTCACTTTAAATGCACAGTAAGCTATTTTAGATGATTAGCGTGGACCGTCTTTTTCCTAAAAGGCTTTATTTCCCTCTGTTTGTCACGTTGGAAAGCTGTAGCTTTTGTGCTAATTTGATTAGCGCTTACGCTACTTCTTCTTCTGTTTATTTTTCTGGGGACATTACAGCGCCACACACAGGCATGGCATATGTCCTACAATGTTAAATGAAGCTTCGAGGCACAGAATTTGCCTTGAACATTTTTTCTAATCGAATTATTTGAATTACTCGACTAATCGTTTCAGCCCTACTGTGAACCATTGAAGCAATGCTTCGATCCACTGGCTCATTGGTTCTTTGATTCGCTGCTCTTCAGAAATGGCAAGTCCGCTTCTTAACCCCTCTCAAAGCCATTAAAATACCGTGAGTCACTTTTGTGTGGATTAAGGTCACTAACTGGGACTCTTGTCTTGTTGCTGTCAAGAAAGGAGAATTGTCCTCCGTTCCGTTCACACAGCTCGAAACGCTGAGCGGCTCTCTGCTGAGACAGAGTCCGGTCGGAATAACTTCAAAACGAATTGCCGCTTTAAATAACGTGACACCTTTTCCGAACATTGTAATACAGACAAGAAACTACAATCGACTAAAACGTTTTTTCCTCCCAAAGTGAGACGTGCTGTATTTTCTTTACAAATTACATCCTGAAGTGAAGCACAGCAGCTGTAAGAATCAGCTCAGATATATGGAAAGACATTCATGCCGATAATGTCTGAAAGGAAATGCTTTTGACAAAAACTACAGATTTTGTTTATTCCTATTTATGTCCAGAGATCAAGGATCCACCATGTAGAGTTTATTATGTCCAAAGTTTAAGGATCCACTGACAATTTCATATTTATTTACTTTAAGACTCAATAAAATGTTCAATTTCAATTCAATTTCAATTTAATTGGCTTATAAAGTGCCAAATCACAACAAAATCTAAATATACTAAAACAAATACATCACAGTTGTGATATATGTACAACTGTGATGTATTTGTTTTAGTATATTTAGTCATGGACATGATGAATATTGTTACCTGCTGGACTGTTTCTAATTTTGATTGGTATCAATGGAAAATCTCTTCTGTGAACTGTCTGTATCTCAATATATTATTAGTGTTCACTATGGTCCATGAAGTATAATAAATATATTAAAAGGAGTGTGACAGTGTATGTTGCACACGAATAAAAGAATGAAGATTATTGAATAACAAGCGTACAATTTTTATTTGATCATTGGGCAAAAATGCATCTGTCAGATTTTTCACTCTGGATCCAGCCCTGTATTGTGCTTGATTTTTGGGGTGGATGGGGGGGTTGTTTATTTTATTTTATTTATTTTCATTTTGTTTTACATATAAGTAATGGTGGAGTGAGTTCTAACAAAGCTTTCTGCAGGTTTATAGCTGTTTTTTTGTTTGTTGACTTCTTGAGACCGAACAAAAGAAGGTGGAAGTGTTGACAAACTTCACTGTGTGGGTTCAGTCAGGATGGGATCAAAGTCTGACAGAATTCACACACACACACACACACACACCTGAGTCATCATGATTCAGTCAGACGTGTTGAAACTCACGGAAAACACCGTGAACGGATTTACAGCTCATTGAGCAATTACATATTTTTTAAAAACTGGACGGGCTGTAAGAGGCTGACTGACAGATTTGTGCAGCTCACGAGAAAATTCCAAAATGTTGAAATTGTGTCTGTTGCGAGTGACGGAGAGAACTTGTTAGACATCCACAGCCTCCAGAACGGAGACCAGAAAGTAAACTTTGAGCAGTGCGATAATGACAGTTGTGGGATGAAAGAAAACTGCCATTAGAACTTAAACACTCCCTGAAAAAAGTTCTCACATTCAACTCCAAGGAAGAGAGGGGAAAAAAAATCGTCCTGATATATTTCCGACACCAGAAGATGAGATTGTTGAATCCGCCGCCTCGCAGAACTGCACTAAAAAAACAAAACAAAACAAACAAACAAACAAAAAAAAACAACTTGAAACAATTGAAATAAGTTGTTTCCATGATTGTCTTTTTTCAGTGTGCTTTGATTCCCGGAAGGAAACTGCGCCGGCAGACTTAATACAGCTGGCCGATTAATAGAATTTTGGTTTAAATTACCATTTTTGTTTCCTGTGTGAATGAGACAAAAGGATCGTGTTGTGACATTCCATTTTGCAGTGTAGTGTGCTGTGTGGTTAACTGTACCATCTAAGATGTTTTCACTGCAGTATTTCTGTTGAGTGAAATTTTAGACTTCGGTCACTCACTCATCTTCAACTGCTTCCTCCAGTTCCGGGTCACTGGAGCCTGTTCCAGGAGTCATAGAGCGTGAGGCGGGGTACACACCGGACAGGACGCCAGTCTGTTGCAGGGCAATTTTAGACTTAGACATGTTATTTACATGTTAGCACTAGTTGGTAATCATTGATAACCTGATGTTGCTAGCTCACTTGTTGCAGGTCTTGGTTTTTAGTACCTGTACCCAAGCTACCTATTAAATGAACACCCAGTACCCAAAAATATGCGCTAGTGAAACATGTGAACAAAAGCTAGCCTGTTAGCCTTGACGTGCTTGTTAACTCTGAGATGGGGCGAGTGTTTGGGCTTCATTTCTCCCGCCAACTCTCCACCTCTTTACCATGTATCGGTTGGCAATGAATTATTGTTTTACTTTTTAAAAAAAAAAATTTTTTTCAGTTCAGTGATGTTTAAAATTGAAGATTTATTCATAGAAAATCCTGTGTTAAAGTGCAATTTTAAAAGAAGATGAAATGCAGGATGCTTCAAAAGTGAGAGTATTCACGTTAACTTTTTGCTGATTTTCTTTTTGGCCAAAATAAATGTGATCATGATTTCTGCCATAATGGAGTAGCCTTTGAACATCCTTATCTCAAAAGAGAAACCATTCATCTGCTTGATGAAATATGACGTATATTGTTCCTCGAAATTTTTATAGAAATTCTAACCTCATTTGAATTCATAAATTTAATCCAGTCAGTGTGATGTTGACAGGTAACTCCACCCACATTTACAAAACCTATAAATGAATGCAAACATCCCATATCAAAGAAAAAACACATCTGTCCAACAGGATCAAAATAAGTTGAAAATTGAAAGCAAAATAATGGTTAAGCTAATTAAAGACAGTCTGTGCCCTCAGTCAATACTACATGGCAAAAATATCTTGTTGCAGAAGCGTCACTGAATCTCAAACCTGCACTGACTTTTTATGTCTTGAGTACAAGTCTACACTTAAAAAATGTTTTTTAGTGTCAATATTATCACGATGCAGACTTAAAGGTATTCTAGCTGTGCTACCACTGCGGGTTCTACTCACGGTCATTCACATGATGGCTCAGCTAAGAAAAAAAGATAAATTTAAAAAATCAGTTTGAAATTGAGACTGAGAATTATTTTATACTTAAGAATTAAGAGTTTTATTATGCTTTTATTCTGAAGAGAAGCTGGTATTGAAACCTTTATCCTTTAAATGTTTTTTTTTTACAAGCTCCTAAACTTTGCCCACAAATGTCCTCGATAGGTTTTGTCTTCTTGCTGTGTCATGAATCCTGAAACATGCCCGCTGTGCTTCCTTCCACACATTCCAGATGTGAACCAGATGAGCTGCAGAATCACATGGATCCGTTCTGCAGCTGCCCTGTAAACCCAAAGCCAAATGCCTTTTCACGAACTACACAGAAACCGAGCGCACACACACAAGCCCGCTCTGGAGGACAGTGTCACAGAGCTCATCCTGACTTGCAGTCATCTTATGACTTGAAACTGTTCTTTGTTTAAAAGCAGCTAAATTCTATTTAAAAAGTCACGTCCCTCCCTGAACTCTCTCTCCTATGCGGCCTGAGGAGGAGACAAAGTTATGCTTTCTATTTTTGAAACCTTGACAGTCTCCAAGTTGAGCCTGGGCTCTAAATGTATCCCAACCACAGCATGTGTGAGCTCACCGAGGGCCTAAAGCCGGCGTGCTCATTGGTAAAATGAGCAGATTCTTCCCAGTTGATCCTGTGACTGGTAGAAAAGCTCAAATCTTTGGATTAGTTATAATCTGGAACCGTATGCGGTCCTCTGGCCTGCAGGTAGCTCCATGTTATAGGTTGATTGCTGGATTCTGAACGATATATCAGTTGGCTGATCTGGGCTGTCCCCAGAAATTTAGAATTTAGAGCTTGAACTGTGTGTGTGTGTGTGTGGGGGGGGGGCCTCTAGCATTTAGCCTTTTTCAGATACCAATATTCAGCATCCCAACTTCATTGGAATTGGGGTTGTAAACTGTATAATAGATTTCCTGCAACTTCAGACATAGTCTGGTTACCCACAAGTTGAAAATAATTAATAAATGATAAATAAAATAAACGCATTTAAGTACCAATGTTGCATATTTATTTTATTGTTTTATTTGTATGATGTGTGCTTTTAAATAAAATACTTTTGTCATTTTTTACACACTAATGCAACCCCAATTCCAATGAAGTTGGGACGTTGTGTAAAATGTAAATAAAAACAGAATACACTGATTTGCAAATCCTCTTCAACCTATATTCAATTAAATACACCACAAAGACAAAATATTTAATGTTCAAACTGATAAACTTTATTGTTTTTGTGCAAATATTTCCTCATTTTAAAATGGATGCCTGCAACATGTTTCAAAAAAGCTGGGACGGGGGCAACAAAAGACTGGGGAAGTTGATGAATGTAAGTAAGTAAATTTTATTTATATAGCGCCTTTCACAGACATAAGTCACAAAGCGCTTCACAGGTTAAAATGCAATAATAAATAATAAAAACATACATAAAACAAAGGACAAGGTTAACGATTGGTCAGTTCTGAAAAGCCTTATTAAAGAGAAGAGTCTTCAAATGCTTCTTAAAAGTCTCAGCACATTCCAGGGAACACAGGGAAAGTGGCAGTTCGTTCCAGAGATGAGGAGCTGTGGCTTTAAAAGATGTGTCACCTCGGGTTTTAAAGCAGGTCCTAGGAACCGTCAGCAGGTTCTGGCCTGAAGACCTGAGACTATGGGCAGAGGTATAAGGCTGAATCTCTTTAATATATCCGGGAGCCTGACCATGAAGGACTCGGAAAGTCAGGACCAAGATTTTGAAAGTGAGTCTAGACTCAACTGGGAACCAATGGAGAGACTTTAGGACAGGGGTAATATGAGCTCTCCTGTTTGTACGAGTCAACAGCCTCGCAGCAGAGTTTTGGACGTACTGTAGCCGGTTAAGGTCTTTTCTACTAAGGCAGGTAAACAGGCTGTTACAGTTGTCCAATCGTGAGGAGATGAAGGCGTGGATGATTGTCTCCAGCTCATGGCAAGATATCACCTGTCGCAGCTTGGCGATATTCCGCAAGTGAAAAAACAATTTCTAATTAATTTATTACAATGTTATATGTCTCAAGGAAGGATGTCAGTTGTTGCTCGTAGAACACCTGTTTGGAACATTCCACAGGTGAACAGGTTAATTGGACACAGGTGAGTGTCATGATTGGGTATAAAAGGAGAATCCCCAAAAGGCTCAGCCATTCGCAAGCAAAGATGGGGCGAGGATCACTACTTTGTGAACAACTGCATGAAAAAATAGTCCAACAGTTTAAGAACAATGTTTCGCAACGTTCAGTTACAAGGAATTTAGGGATTCCATCATCAAAAGATTCAGAGAATCTGGAGAACTTTCTACATGTTACTCCTCCGTCATATTCTCTGAGACTGGATGCTGCACTTGCACACAAATTTTATTTTTATTTTTAGTTAGTAGCTTTTATTGATTAGTCCATTTTTCTTTTATTTACTTAACCTTATTTTGTGTGTCTGGTGCAATGTGTGTGTCTTGTCTAATGTGTAAGCTGCTGGATGCCTTGAATTTCCCTCTGGGATCAATGAAGTATCTATCTATCTGTCTGTCTGTCTGTCTGTCTGTCTGTCTATCTATCTACGTAAGCGGCAAGGCTGAAAACCAACATTGAATGCCCGTGACCTTTGATCCCTCAGGCGGCACTGCATTAAAAACCGTCATTGTGTAAAGGATCTTACCGTGTGGGCTCAGGAACACTTCAGAAAACCACTGTCAGTTAACACAGTTTGTCGCTACAACTACAAGTGCAAGGGGGTTTGTGGGTTCGCCCCCAGAAAAAAAAATTGAGATCTCAGATGCATTGTGGTGCATTTTCAGGTCTATTTACCCACCAAAGAAAATCTCTAAAAACATTTTTTTTTTTTTTTTTTTTGCTGGGTCAGGTCACTTTTTCCACCCCAGTCTTTTCACACAACTTATATTGTGCCACCATCCTTTAATCCAAAAAACATACGTTGTGCATGTGCAAATACATGTTTGTTACCATTTTTTCAGCCAGCGTCTGTCAGCAAATTCCTGACCTCCGCTACGTCTTTCATTAAAAAAATCTCCTTTAACAGTGGAATATCCGGATAAAATGCTGAAACCGACTTCTTCTGAAACTTCTCTGTTCTCTCACGACGTCCTGGATCAATAGAGCCTGAAATGTGGAGGTTTTCAGCTTGAAACAGGTTGACGACGGTGCCTGAGAGCGCTCCGCGACGTCTCGCACCGTGGGAAGTCATTAAAGCGACAGTATCACCTCAAAATCTCTCATCAGCCGTTAAAATTTTCACCGAAAACCAGCTTAATTTTTCGAACCGTGTCCACTTCTATGTGCCTCACAGGTTTAGAAAAAATTTTGATCAAACAACGTGCCAGTCTCTCAGCAACTTCTCAGACAAAGGAATTCCGACGAGGGGCTGGACGACTCCTCCCACAAGGAGTGCTCACAGGCGAATGACGTCACCGACAGGCGTGGAAAAACTCACGCATGCGCACGAGGGTTCATCCATATAGTCCATATAGAAATCCATATAGTTTTTGAAAAAAATAAAAAGGACCTATACTTTATTGACAGCCCTCGTAAAAGGCCACTCTGAAAGGTGCAGTTTTGTTTTATTTGGGGGCGATACCAGTCAGTATCTGGTGTGACCACCATTTGCCTCATGCAGTGCATCACATCTCCTTCGCATAGAGTTGATCAGGTTGCCAATTGTGGCCTGTGGAATGTTGGTCCACTCCTCTTCAATGGCTGTGCGAAGTTGCTGGATATTGGCAGGAACTGGTACACGCTGTCGTATACGCCGGTCCAGAGCATCCCAAACATGCTCAATGGGTGACATGTCCGGTGAGTATGCCGGCCATGCAAGAAATGGGACATTTTCAGCTTCCAAGAATGCAACATGGGGCCGTGCATTATCCTGCTGCAACATGAGGTGATGTTCTTGGATGTATGGCACAACAATGGGCCTCAGGATCTCGTCACGGTATCTCTGTGCATTCAAAATGCCATCAATAAAATGCACCTGTGTTCTTCGTCCATAACAGATGCCTGCCCATACCATAACCTCACCGCCACCATGGGCCACTCGATCCACAACATTGACATCAGAAAACCGCTCACCCACACAACGCGACACACACTGTCTGCCATCTGCCCTGAACAGTGTGAACCGGGATTCATCCGTGAAGAGAACACCTCTCCAACTTGCCAAACGCCAGCGAATGTGAGCTCACTCAAGTCGGTTACGACAACGAACTGGAGTCAGGTCGAGACCCCGATGAGGACGACGAGCATGCAGATGAGCTTCCCTGAGACGGTTTCTGACAGTTTGTGCAGAAATTCTTTGGTTATGCAAACCGATTGTTTCAGCAGCTGTCCGAGTGACTGGTCTCAGACGATCTTGGAGGTGAACATGCTGGATGTGGAGGTCCTGGGCTGGTGTGGTTACACGTGGTCTGCAGTTGTAAGGCTGGTTGGATGTACTGCCAAATTCTCTGAAACGCCTTTGGAGACGGCTTATGGTAGAGAAATGAACATTCAATACACGAGCAACAGCTCTGGTTGACATTCCTGCTGTCAGCATGCCAATTGCACGCTCCCTCAAATCTTGCGACATCTGTGGCATTGTGCTGTGTGATAAAACTGCACCTTTCAGAGTGGCCTTTTATTGTGGGCAGTCTAAGGCACACCTGTGCACTAATCATGGTGTCTAATCAGCATCTTGATATGGCACACCTGTGAGGTGGGATGGATTATCTCAGCAAAGGAGAAGTGCTCACTATCACAGATTTAGACTGGTTTGTGAACAATATTTGAGGGAAATGGTGATATTGTGTATGTGGAAAAAGTTTTAGATCTTTGAGTTCATCTCATACAAAATGGGAGCAAAACCATAAGTGTTGCGTTTATATTTTTGTTGAGTGTGTGTGTGTGTATATATATATATATATATATATATATATATATATACGAGGGCTGTCAATAAAGTCGTGAGAGAACAGAGAAGTTTCAGAAGAAGTCGGTTTCAGCATTTTATCCGGATATTCCACTGTTAAAGGAGATTTTTTTAATGAAAGACGTGCGGACGGATCCGCGCGTCGGGACGCAGCTGACGCGGTGCGGCGGCACAGGAAAAACACCTCCGTGTTGATAACCATTTGTAAAATCCAGGCGGCTTTTGATGGCTTTCAGTGGAGTGAGTATATGAGAAATTGTTTAACAGGCAGGACAAGTTCCAACTTGTCCTTAAGGCTTTCAACAGAGGTGTTTTTCCTGTGGCGGAGCGTCGCGGCGGCTGCGTCCCGACGCGCGGACCCGTCCGCACGTCTTTCATTACAAAAATCTCCTTTAACAGTGGAATATCTGGATAAAATGCTGAAACCGACTTCTTCTGAAACTTCTCTGTTCTCTCACGACGTCCTGGATCAATAGAACCTGAAATGTGGAGGTTTTCAGCTTGAACAGGCTGACGACGGCGGCTGAGAGCGCTGAGCGACGTCTCGCACCGTGGGAAGTCCTTAAAGCGACAGAATCACCTCAAAATCTCTCATCAGCCGTTAAAATTTTCACCGAAAACCAGCTTAATTTTTCGAACCGTGTCCACTTCGATGTGTCTCACAGGTTTAGAAAAAATTTTGATCAAACAACGCGCCAGTCTCTCAGCAACTTCTCAGACAAAGGAATTCTGACGAGGGGCTGGACGACTCCTCCCACAAGGAGTGCTCACAGGCGAATGACGTCACCGACAGGCGTGGAAAAACTCACGCATGCGCACGAGGGTTCAAGCATGTCTGATGTAAAAACATATGAATGAAATCCATATAGTTTTTGAAAAAAATAAAAAGGACCGTTACTTTATTGACAGCCCTCGTATATATATATATATATATATATATATATATATATATATATATATATATATAGAGGGAGGGAGGGAGGGAGAGACTGGCCTGCCTGCAGTCCAGACCTGTCGCCCATTGAAAATGTGTGAGCATTAAGAAGCTCAGAATACGACAATGGAGACCCCGGACTGTTGAACAACTGAAGTCGTACAACAAGCAAGAATGAGAAAGAATTCCACCTATAAAGCTTCAACAATTAGTGTTCTCAGTTCCCAAAGGCTTGTTGAGTGTTGTTAGGAAAGGTGATGTAACACAGTGGTAAACATACCACTGTCCCAGCTTTTTTGAAACGTGTTGCAGGCATCCATTTCAAAAATACCTTGTCTTTGTTTTGTATTCAACTGAATATAGGTTGAAGAGGATTTGCAAATTATTGTATTCTGTTTTTATTTACATTTTATTCAACATCCCAACTTCATTGGAATTGGGGTTGTAACTGTACAATGGATTTGCGCTCGTATAGGACAAAACGTCCCACCCCATTGTAATGTATTCCATATAATGTATTAAAAACCCCTCGTATGTACCGGGCAGAGCAGTCTGCAAATGCTGAAAGGTACAAAATGGTATCTAACAGGTATGGAATGAAGTTCAGCACTGACACTCGCCAATTCTAGTAAAGTAGGTGTATTTACTGATTAAAAGGCCGACCGTTTATTCTTTTCAACCGTGCTCAGAACCGGTGTCTTAATGAGATGATCTGCCTATCGAGATGATCTCCACCGCGCAACTGTGAATGCACACGCATGCACAGTTCTCGCTACCTTGGACTTTAAAACCTATGATGTAAAATATATATTAAATTGGGTTTTCAATGTTAAATTTAAAAGGCCACAAAATCTGTAATTTGGATCAGATCTGGATCAAACATTGTCAGTCGATAAAGGATACCATCCTACATAACACTCTCTAATATGAAAGAAATCTTTTTGACAGTTATGAATTTTTGAAAATTCGTTCAGTGTTAAAGATAGGGATTTTTCTTGACTTTGACCTTCAAAATTGAATCAGTTCTTGCCTATCAGGATATGAATCTTCAGTAAAGATTTCATAATAATATATGAAAAGTTGGAGCCTTTAGACTGTTCACAGACAAACAAATAGAGAAACGGGGAAGAAAACAAAACCTCCTCCAGCTTCTGTTGGCAGGGGTAAAAACAAAAGTAACTCCGCTACACTGCCTCTTTTGTGTCACTTTTGTCAATTCCAAGCCCAAGAATCAGCAGGCGAAATTTGTAGTTCTGATCATATATTTATGGTGTTTTTACTCACTTTTTGTCCCTCCCACAACATTATTCCTCTCTTCTACAGTGTCAGTTACAACTACATGCACATGGTCAATTATGGAAATTAGGTGATGATGTAATTTATCAACTTTTAGGACAGCCAATAGTAACTTTCTTTACTGAGGAGTTAGCAACAGTGGCTGATAGTATATTAAATTGTTTTAAAACATCCATCCATCCATTTTCTTTTGCTTTATCCAGAGTCGGGTTGCGGGGGCAGCAGCTCAAGCAAAGCCGCCCAGACCTCCTGATCCCAGTCAGGGTCAACAGCTCCCCACCCGCACCATAAACAGTCCTGGTGGAGAGCTGCTTCCGCCTCCTGAGGCGTCGGATGGTTTGCCAGAATCTCTTCGAGGCCGACTGATAGTCCTCCTCCATGGCCTCCCCGAACTCCTCCCATACCCGAGTTTTTTCCTCTGTGACCACACGGGCTGTGGCACGCTTGGTCTGCTGGTACCTGTCAGCTGCCTCCTCCCACTTATCAACAAAGATAAGTAGGACTCCTTCTTCAGCTTGAAGGCATCCCTTACTTCCGGCGTCCACCACCGGGTTCGGGGATTGCCACCGCGACAGGCACCAGAGACCTTGTGACCACAGCTATAAGCGGCCGCATCGACAATGGAGGTGGAGAACATGGTCCACTCGGACTCCATGTCTCCAACATCCCCCGGGATCTGGGAGAAGCTCTCCCGGAGGTGGGAGTTGAAGACCTCGCTGACAGAGGGTTCCGCCAGTCGTTCCCAGCAGACTCTCGCGATATGTTTGGGCCTGCCAGGTCTGACCGGCTTCCTCCCCTCCCAGCGGATTCAACTTACCACCAGGTGGTGATCGGTTGACAGCTGTACCCCTCTCTTCACTCGAGTGTCCGATACACATCACCGAAGGTCAGATGATACGACTACAAAGTCGATCATCGACCTCCGGCTCTGGTGCCACGTGCACTTATGGACACCCTTGTGCTTGAACATGGTGTTCGTGATGGACAAACTGTGACTAGCACAGAAGTCCAACAACTGAACACCACTCTGGTTCAGATCGGGGAGGCCGTGCTTCCCAATCACCCCCCTCCAGGACTCACTGTCGCCGCCCATGTGGGCATTGAAATCCCCCAGGAGAACAATGGATTCCCCAGTTGGAGCGCTATCTAGTACCCCTCCCAGGGACTCCAAGAACGTCGGGTACTCTGCACTGCCGCTCGGCCCGTAGGCCAAGACAACGGTGAAAGACCTGTCCCCGACCCGAAGGCGTAGGGACGCGACCCTCTCATTCACTGGAGTGAACTCCAACACATGGCGACTGAGCTGGTGAGCAATAAGCAATGTGACCCCAGCTCTCCGCCTCTCCCCGTGGGCAACGCCAGAAAAATGAAGTGTCCAGCCCCTCTCCAGGAGTTGGGTACCAGAGCCCAAGCTGTGCGTGGAGGTGAGCCCGACTATCTCTAGTCGGTATCTCTCAACCTCCCGCACAAACTCAGGCTTCTTCCCCCCCAGCGAGGTGACATTCACGTCCCAACAGCCAGGGGCTGTGAGCATGGACTGGGCCGCCGGGCCACCCGCCCTCGACCGCCACCCAATCCTCTCTGCACCCGACCCCCATGGCCCCCTCTGCAGGTGGTTAACCCACAGGAGGGCGGGCCCACGTCGCTCTTTCGGGCTGAGCCCGGCTGGCCCCATGGGCTAAAGCCCGACCACCAGGCGCTCGCGCATGGTCCCCAACCCCAGGCCTGGCTCCAGGATGGGGCCCCGGCTCCGCCATGCCGGGCGACGTCTCGGTTCTTGATTTTTTTTTTTTACTGGTCATGGAGGTTCTGAAACACATCAGTATTATTTTTAGTTTCTTGTGGGACAATGCACCACTATTCATGTAATTGATATAATATTCACTTAGCACATGAGCTAGCATGCTAACAGCCTGGTTACAAAAGGGGAAAGGGATCAGTGAAGCAACTAGCTTGGCTAGATAGCATGTAGATAGCATGCTACTAAAGTTAGTTAGTGTTTCATAAAATGGTAACGCTTCAAAATAATGGTAAATTAATCGTTAACAAGCAAGTAATAAACATTAACTAACGGTTATGTAAGTGTAAACTAATGTGTTTATAAATGATTTCTACAGGGTGTTCAGTAGCTTTGCAAATTATTAAATACATTATAAATTCATATCTTAAAAAAAGATGTTAATAAATGATTACTAAACACAGCTGACTGTTACTACACTGTTAATTAATGCTTAAGCCCTGTCCCACCGAATAATGAGCCATGAGTAATGAGCTACATAGCATGATTTTTTTTTTCTTTCAACGATCGTGTGAGAATAGTGGCTCTTAGAGGCTGTTAGAGGCAGACTATTTAGCTAACAAGGCCCATCTCTGAGCATGGCATTAATTTCAAGAAGTTAAAAATTTTGTATAAACAGCGTGGGACCGTTTTGTGTATGAGGTACTACAAGGATATTAGAGGAATGTTATTGGTGAGCACAAAGCTGTTAGAAGCCAATTATCAGAGTATCTGGCAGCTATGAGGACAGACCAGGCTATTTTGGACAGGTTATTTTGGCTCTGCTCCTGCTTGCGCATTTCGTTGTGACAATCCCACCTGCTTTGTGCACTGGACGCTGTATGTAAAATAATTATTTTGTAGCCGATTAATCATTTTCTCTCAGAAAACCTGTTGAAAACACCTTAAATCGCTTCCAAAATCACAGAGGACCATTTCAGCTGCAGCTTTTCTTTCTCTCTCTCTCCTGCACTGAATGAGGTGGAGAACGTATTTGGAACAGTCTAAAAGGTAATTGTTTGTAATATTTTTATTGTAATGGCTTTGTAACACAGTTGCATGTTCATTCCTTCTTATGAGCAGCTGTAAAAGTGTGTTCATGATAGATTAAATATCTTATTATGAGCTGCACTTTGATGCAGTGCGGTAAGGCAATCACTCACACTCAGTGTTTTTAATTCTTTGGGCAATGTTCATATTCGTGGCTCATTATTCAAATAATCCCTGAAATTTCTGACAAATGCATACGTGGCTCATTATTCATGGCGTTATTATTCGGTGGGACCTGGGCTTTACTACAGCATTAATGTAAAGAGGGCCCCATAAAGTATATCCTACTTTTTTCTGCTAAAGTATATCTGTGAAATATCAGTGATTAAAGGATTAATCTGTAATTAAAAATTACATGAAAAATTCTGTTTTTGTTGGCATCTGATATTTTTTAATGTGTATTTTATTGCCTTTGTTGCGTGATGAACTCAGCCTTTCATCCTCAATCATCATCTGTTGTCTTGTAAACATTCAGATGAAAAAAAGTGGACTTCCATTCCCCTACAATGATTTTCTGTCTGACTTCTTAACAATCCCTGAGAAAGTCAACAGTGGCTTTGTGTGTAATGTTTTTGGGTTTGGCAGACATGCTACTAAAACCTGGAGTCTGTCCTGAGTCAAACTGCATATACGCCTCATAACAATAACCTTTTGGCATTAAACTAGTTCATTAAGAGGAAGTTTCAGGAGTAGCATTGATCTGAAATAATCACACAGCACGTTTTAATAAACATTCAAACGAATTAGTCGGGTTATTCGGAGTGAACCTTCTGTTGGCCAGATGTTGTGCCTGGTTATACTTATGCCTGAACATGTTGACTGTCTGTTTTAATGCCCAGATTTCCATCAGAAGAGCCAGGATTTAACTTCCAATAAAGGACCAGAACACAGCATGGATAAATTTTATTCTTACCAGTTCCCACTCTGGAGCATTAGCTTTAAGGTAACATTCTCACTACAAATGCGCTTTCAATGTGACTAAAGCCGCAATCACAAAGTTGGTATTGTTATTACAAATTTTAACAATATGGTAAAGTGGGCAGGGTTTGAAGTTCAGTGACCTATAACTTTGGATATATAAATATGAGAGTGATTGGGGCACATTGGATTAAGATATAACATAAAATATGCTATACTGTTTTTAAGTAGAAGCCAAAATGATGCTAATTTGGGACAAACCAAAAATATATGATAGTGCCTGGCATGTCTAGTCCCACACTTTCTCCAGCAAGAGGTTCCCATGGACACCCACTGCGAGGGAATCCTAAAAAAGCCTTTTATATTCTTCCAAAGAAATTCTCTCCATGTAAGAGAGCCATACAGTTTGAATTACCTTTGAATATATCTTCCCATTCTTCCAATTGTAGTGTGAGACCCCTAGCTTTCTCCCACTTTTCTTTTATATATATATATATATGTATGTATACATATATATATATATGTATGTATACATATATATATATATGTATGTATACATATATATATATATGTATGTATACATACATATATATATATATGTATGTATACATACATATATATATATGTATGTATACATACATATATATATATATGTATGTATACATATATATACGAGGGCTGTCAATAAAGTAACGGTCCTTTTTATTTTTTTCAAAAACTATATGGATTTCATTCATATGTTTTCACGTCAGACATGCTTGAACCCTCGTGCGCATGCGTGAGTTTTTCCACGCCTGTCGGTGACGTCATTCGCCTGTGAGCACTCCTTGTGGGAGGAGTCGTCCAGCCCCTCGTCGGAATTCCTTTGTCTGAGAAGTTGCTGAGAGACTGGCGCGTTTTTTGATCAAAATTTTTTCTAAACCTGTGAGACACATCGAAGTGGACACGGTTCGAAAAATTAAGCTGGTTTTCAATGAAAATTTTAACGGCTGATGAGAGATTTTGAGGTGATTCTGTCGCTTTAAGGACTTCCCACGGTGCGAGACGTCGCTCAGCGCTCTCAGCCGCCGTCGTCAGCCTGTTCAAGCTGAAAACCTCCACATTTCAGGCTCTATTGATCCAGGACGTCGTGAGAGAACAGAGAAGTTTCAGAAGAAGTCGGTTTCAGCATTTTATCCGGATATTCCACTGTTAAAGGAGATTTTTTTAATGAAAGACGTGCGGACGGATCCGCGCGTCGGGACGCAGCCGACGCGGTGCGGCGGCACAGGAAAAACACCTCCGTGTTGATAACCATTTGTAAAATCCAGGCAGCTTTTGATGGCTTTCAGTGGAGTGAGTATGTGAGAAATTGTTTAACAAGCAGGACATGTTCCAACTTGTCCTTAAGGCCCGTCCGCACGTCTTTCATTAAAAAAATCTCCTTTAACAGTGGAATATCCGGATAAAATGCTGAAACCGACTTCTTCTGAAACTTCTCTGTTCTCTCACGACGTCCTGGATCAATAGAACCTGAAATGTGGAGGTTTTCAGCTTGAACAGGCTGATGACGCTGCCTGAGAGCGCTGAGCGACGTCTCGCACTGTGGGAAGTCCTTAAAGCGACAGAATCACCTCAAAATCTCTCATCAGCTGTTAAAATTTTCACTGAAAACCAGCTTAATTTTGTCGAACCGTGTCCACTTCGATGTGTCTCACAGGTTTAGAAAAAATTTTGATCAAACAAAGTGCCAGTCTCTCAGCAACTTCTCAGACAAAGGAATTCCGACGAGGGGCTGGACGACTCCTCCCACAAGGAGTGCTCACAGGCGAATGACGTCACCGACAGGCGTGGAAAAACTCACGCATGCGCACGAGGGTTCAAGCATGTCTGACGTAAAAACATATGAATGAAATCCATATAGTTTTTGAAAAAAATAAAAAGGACCGTTACTTTATTGACAGCCCTCCTATATATATACGAGGTATCTTATAAAACTAACTGGCAGTTTTATAAAAAAAAATAAAAAAAACTATATGGATTTGAATGACATGCGATTACACCAGTCATGCTTGAACCCTCGTGCGCATGCGTGAGTTTTTTCACGCGTGTCGGTAACGTCATTTCCCTGTGGGCAGGTCTTGAGTGAGATGTGGTTCACCCCTCTCGGCTGAATTCCTTTGTTTCACACGCTGCTCGAGATGGCGCGCATTGCTTTATCAAACTTATTTCTGGACCTGTGAGGAATATCCGAGTGGACACTATTCGAGAAATTCAGCTGATTTTCGGTGAAAAGTTTAACGGCTGATGAGAGATTATGGGGTGTTTCTGTCGCTGTAAGGTCTTCCCATGGAGCGGGACGTCCTGCAGCGCTTCCAGGCGCCGTCGTCGGCCTGTTTCAAGCTGAAATCATCCTAATTTAAGGCTCTGTTGACCCAGGATGTCGTGAGAGAACAGAGAAGATTCAGAAGAGGCCGGCATGAGGAGTTTATGCGGCCATTCCACTGTTTAAGGACATTTTTTAATGAAAGACGTGCGCGCAAATTCGCCGAGTTGTTTCTGTGATGACTCGGCGAATCTGTGTGCGCCGCGACAGGAAAAACACCTCCGTGTTGAAAACCATTTGTAAAATTCAGGCGGCTTTTGATGGCTTTCAACAAGTGAGTAACTGAGAAATTGTTTAACAGCTTGGGCATGTTCCAACTTGTCCGTTAAGGTTTCCAACGGAGGTGTTTTTCCTGTCTTGACCCCCTGCGGTCGGGTCCGGCCCGACATGCGACTCTGCCCGCACGTTCTTTCATTACAAAATGTCCGTTAACAATGGAATGTCCGAATAAACTCCTCATGCCAACTTCTTCTGAAAGTTCTCTGTTCTCTGACGACTTCCTGGGTCAACAGAGCCTGAAATGTGGAAGTTTTCAACTTGAAACGGCGAGACGCTGCCGCCTCGAAGCGCAGATCGCCGTCAGGCGCCGTGGGCCGTCCTTACGGCGACACTACCAGACCAAAATCTCTCATCAGCCGTTAAAATTTTTACCAAAAACCAGCTGAATTTATCGAATGGTGTCCACTCAGTTGTGCCTTACAGTTTTGAAAAAATTTTTATCAAACAAAGCAGCAGTCTGAGCCATTCCTAAACAATGAAAAAATCGACGAGAGGGTGGGCCACTCCTCACTCAAAGACTGCCCACAGGCGAATGACGTAACCAACAGGCGTGAAAAAACTCTCGCATGCCCACGAGGGTTCAAGCATGTCTGATGTAATCACACGTGATTCAAATCCATATGGTTTTTGAAAAAATAAGGTCGGATACTTTTCTAATAGACCTCGTGTGTGTATATATATATATATATATATATATATATATATATAATACATCAGATTTTATCAACCTTTGTATTTCAGTTTACATCTTTGAAATAACATTAGATCTCAGTTCAGCTCTATATGCTTTAAAAAAATCTCAGTTATTTCTGAACTAGATTTAGGGTGCACTCTTTTTGTATTCTCTAAGTAGTGTCTAACTTGAAGATATCGGTAGAAATCTTTATTGTCCAGATCATGAGCATTTTTGAGATCCCCAAAGTTTTTTAGCTTTCCCTTGTTGTCACAGAAGTTGTTATATATTTTAAGCCCATGTCTCGCCCACTGTTAAAATTTGCCATCTGAAACAGTTGGCAAAAACCCTGGGTCATAGTCTGTCTAAGTCATTGGTAAGCAAGCCAAGAGGAAAGTAAAGCATCAGTCCATGGATTATTTACTTTAGAATTTTCTTTGAGGGCAGCATTACCAATCACAGCTTGTAGAGGCATATCACTAGACACTGCACATTCCATATCTTTCCACCGTTCCATCTGTAATTATGATCGCATATATCGATCAAAGGGCTTGTTTGAGCAGCGCAAAAGTAGCTTTGCATGTCAGGCAGTGAAAGCCCACCCTTGTCTCTGGCCAATTGTAGTGTCTTGTACCTAACCCCAGGTTTTTTGCCCTCCCAGATGAATCGTGAAATAATCTTGTCAATTTCCTGAAACATACTGTCAGGCAGTTCAGTTGGTGGGGTTGGAATAGGTATAGAAGCCTTGGTAATACATTTATCTTTACTGCTTCAATTCTTTGTGCCAGACCCAAAAACTGCACTAAATTCCACCTAGCTACATCTGTTTTAATAGCGTTTATTAAGGGAACATAATTTACTTCCACTATTACATTTAGGTTTTTAGGTATATTGATCCCTAAATATTTCAAATGGTCTGCCTCCCAATTTATCTGAAACAATGCTTTACAAAAACTGTTAGACACATATTTATAAGTCAAGACCTGGGATTTACTAGTGTTAATTTTGTATCCCAAAATAGTATCATATATCATCAATATGTTATAAAGCTGTGGAAGTGACTTACCTGGATCACTCATAAATAATAGCACATCATCTGCAAAAAGAGCTATTTTATGCTCTTCCTGGTTAATCGTGATTCCATATATTTTATTATTTTGTCTAATCCACTGACCTAGAGGCTCAATGAACAAAGCAAACATCAGTGGTGAGATAGGGCACCCCTGTCTACAGCCATGCTGCATGTCAAAGGAGTCCGAAAGTCCTCCGTTGATCTTAATCCTAGCAGTAGAATTCTGGCAAAGGGCTTACATTGTTCCCACAAATGTATTATTGAAATTGAAAATAGTTAGGACCTTTTGTAAGAAACCATATTCTACTGAATCAAAAGCCTTGTGTGCGTCCAATCCTAATCTTACTGCTGGCACGCTTTGAGTATGGATGTAATTAATTACGTATAGGGTACGTCTAATATTGTCACGAGTCTTCCTTTCCTTTGTAAACCCTTTTTGTTCTAAATTAATAATTCCAGGGAGAATTACTTCCAAACTTCTAGCCAAAATTGATGTAAGATTTTGTAGTCTTGATTGAGTACAACCCCAATTCCAATGAAGTTGGGATGTTGTGTAAATAAAATCAGAATACAATGATTTGCAAATCCTCTTCAACCTATATTCAATTGAATACACCACAAAGACAAGATATTTAATGTTCAAACTGATAAACTTTATTGTTTTTGTGCAAATATCTGCTCATTTTGAAATGGATGCCTGCAACACGTTTCAAAAAAGTTGGGACAGTGGTATGTTTACCACTGTGTTACATCACCTTTCCTTCTAAACACTCAGTGTTTGGGAACTGAGGACACTAATTGTTGAAGCTTTGTAGGTGGAATTCTCTCCCATTCTTGCTTGATGTACGACTTCAGTTGTTCAACAGTCCGGGGTCTCCATTGTTGTATTTTGCGCTTCATAATGCGCCACACATTTTCAGTGGGTGACAGGTCTGGACTGCAGGCAGGCCAGTCTAGTACCCGCACTCTTTTACTCCGAAGCCACGTTGTTGTAACACGTGCAGAATGTGGCTTGGCATTGTCTTGCTGAAATAAGCAGGGACGTCCCTGAAAAAGAAGTTGCTTGGATGGCAGCATGTGTTGCTCTAAAACCTGGATGTACCTTTCAGCATTGATGGTGCCATCACAGATGTGTAAGTTGTCCATGCCATGGGCACTAACACACCCCCATACCATCACAGATGCTGACTTTTGAACTTTGAGCTGGTAACAATCTGGATGGTCTGTTTCCTATTTTGTCCAGAGGACACAATGTCCATGATTTCCACAAACAATTTGAAATGTGGACTCATCAGACCACAGCACACTTTTCCATTTTGCGTCTGTTTATTTCAAATTATTTCTGGGCTGGAGCCCAGAGAAAGCACCGGCGTTTCTGGATGTTGTTGATGTATGGCTTTCACTTTGCATGGTAGAGTTTTAACTTGGACCGTGGCGGGGCATTCAGCAGAGCTTTGGGTCTGAGTGATCGGTGAGCTCTTTCAGTGGCCAAGTCCATAGCCTGAATAGTGAACAAGGACCTTTTAAGCAAACTATCCACAAACACAGACACTGCCTGTGAACCATCCTCTGCCCCTCCGGCACCCTGTGAATGCGTGTATTTTCATGTGTTGATCTCTCCTCCAGATCTGTTAGCTTAGCATCAAGTTTGTGCTGAAGCTTTGTTAGCTCCGCCATGGCTTCTTCTACCAGTGCTGTCCTTTTATCCATCTTACTCACACGAGCCTCCACCTCACTCATTCTGGTACCAATACTCTGCATTTCATCCTTTAGCTCCTTAAAGCTCTCTGCATTTTCCTTACGTGAGTGCCGCAGCTCGCGGAGGATTTGGCCTAGATTAGCATCATTAACCCCGTGAGTGGCTACTGTTGGCATCTTCCTCCAGGAGTCACTCGTTTTGTTTATTAAAAAAGTTGTAATCCAAGGTTTACTCTTAGGCATATTTCTCTTCTCTGGATACGTTTTCTGCAAGATTTAGAACCTTACTATTCTGAGAAAGTCGTATTTTATATAGTGGCGCAGAAGAGCTCCATGTTTATGCTGTATCCATCTTGGCCGCTCCACCGGAAGTTCTGCCCAGTTTTCTTTTGACATAAGCGTGTATCACTGTTTCATCCAAAACATAAGAAATGTGTTGTGTGACTGAGCAGAGTGAGGTAAATAAACGGTAAATGAACTGCATTTATAATAGCGCTTTTCCATCTGCATCAGACGCTCAAAGTGCTTTACAATGTTGCCTCACATTCACACAAACACACTCACACCCCGATGTCAGGGTGCTGCCATACAAGGTGCTCACTACACACCGGGAGCAACTTGGGGATTAAGGACCTTGTCCAAGGGTCCTTAGTGATTTTACAATCAGGCTGGCGTTTGAACAGAGGATCCTCTGGTCTCAAACGCAACACTTGACCACTAGACCTTCACCTCCCCGGTCCAAACTGCTTAAGGGGTCTGGGGGTATGCCCCCCCAACCTCCCCAGAAATTTAGAAATGATGGAGCAAATTTAGGGCCCTCTGGTGCAATTGATAATTACAGTGACTTACTGGTGCAGCTTAATTTTTGACCTCACTTGACCTGTGATAGATTTGTTAGCCTGAGGAGAGCAGAATACCCCTGGTTCCAGGCTGGATTGGTTGGATTGTGATGTCTGTTAATAGGACTTGTTAAATGTGGAGTTCAAAGTTCATGTTCAAAGTATGTACAATGACAGTAGAGGCCCTTCTTCTACTCTTTTATTTATTTATTCTGAGAGGCGTTTAGAAAGTCTCACTTCCGTACTGGTCTCTTAGAGTTCTGGTGTTGCAGACCAAATGGTCCCCCCTAAAAATTGGTCCGCCCTGCCTTCACTGCACATGCGTCATTTGGGACCACAGCAGCTCATCTGAGACTGTCTCTCTACACCCAAAGCGATCAAAGGGAATAATTTGATTATTTACCATCAGATGACAAGTTAAACTCGCTTAAATCATTCTAAAGTCAGTTTTAAGCAGAAAGGAGGCGATAATCGGTGAATCTCTGCTGACACTTTGAAATGACGGAGGCGCAGTGAACGTAGCGCTCTGATCACTTTCTCCGTCTTTACTAGGAAATAATGATGAATTTATGTGGAAATGATTGTTGTACAAAAGCTTCAGAATTGTGTTGCTGAGAAGGATGATGTACTGTAGTGCAGTTTGAAGCAGAAACGAGGAGATAATCAGTGAAGGCAGGGCGAACCAATTTTTAGGGGGGACTGTTCGGTCGGGGACACTGGTTCTGTGGGATTTTGTCACACTTTGCCAGAAGTCAGTATATTGAGCTAATCAGTTTCCAGAATCCTCGGGTCTCGATCTGTGTGTCTGGTCCTTTGGTGAACCCGGTGGCTGGTTCTCCAGAAAGGCCTCATGAGGTGATTGGTTGGCGCCACATACTGACAAAGGTTCAAGGTCTGGAGGCTTCCTGCTTTTCCCAGACACTCACTTTCAGATAAACTCCGTCTGCTCCTCTTCTTTCTGTTGTCATCTTGCTCACGTCATCCTGAAACATTCACTGATAGATTATTTTCATCTGCACCTTCAACAATTAAATTCTGCTGCTTTTACAATAAACTTTTACAGTAAAAAACTAAAACTTCTGGAGAAACTTATGCTGTATCTTCTGATTATTTAAATGTTTAAATGACATTTTGTTTGTCTTTGCTGTCAAAAACAAACCCAGATCATTTTACTGCCTGATGGAAAGCTGCCTTTGAAAGGCAGCAACTGCAAATTGGAGGTTGGAAATCCACGGAGCAATTCCACAGTAATGGAATTACAACGGCAGCTAAATATGGCTGTATTTTAGCTTACTGTTAAAAAAAGAAAAAATCCTCTGATTGTAATTTTATTATTGTAGAATTGCACACATCCCACACAGTGCTTTTATTTTGAAAAGTCTCATCTCCTTTTGCTCTATTGGCTGGAAAGGAGCCATATCAATTCAAACCAGTCGTATAAAGTGAGGAGATTACTCACTTTAACTGCAGTTCCCCCTCTGTGTTAATTATTAAACTGTGCAGTAAACTGACCTGTGTGAGTCTCCCAACACTACAAACACAACGAAAGCCCGAAGTGTCCACAGCCGTCACTGCGACTGTGGTCTAATAAGGCTCAAGGATTCTTTATTGTCATTCTAACCATGTAAAACATGAAAGAACAAAATTACATACTCAGGTCTCGGCGGTCATAATGATTATTAATATTAACAAAATGAATACCTCATAGATGGAACATCATATAACAGTTAGGTAGTAAATATGAAGTAAACAGTGTCAGCATCACAACCATGAGTACTGCAGCCATCCCCAACGGACATAAATTTATTTAAATCTGTCTATCGATGGATGGATGGATAAATATGAAGAAAACTAAAGAGTTTGCCAAGCATAGGGAAGTGTGGGATGAGCTGCTTGGTTTGCCGCTGCCGTGACCAGGATAAGCGGTACAAAATGAATGAAAAACTAAAATAAAGTTAAACTAAAGAAATGATTTCCCAACATAAGTAACTTTTCATAACTTTTAATTAAAAAAAGATTCAACTGTTTTGAGAAATGATGCAAAAATAGCCACTCTTGCAAAAAACTTGGAGTGGATATGAATTAATTTCACTGTAATTCAGCCTGATATGTGTGTTTCAGGCAAATGGATTAAACCGTATCTAACAGAGAAACAGTTGTCAAAATATCTCATAAACACTGTCACAGCCTGTTCTGCTCAAGTCTAAGCTGGTCCCAGAGCAGATCATAGCTTGGACAGTTATATTAGTTTTGTGGCATTTTTAATGTTTTCTGTGTAATGATCACATTATGTAGCCTAGCATAGCTGCTACAGTGCTTGTTGAGCTTTGATTTTGCATGAGTGACGTTAGTTACAGTATTTTGATGTGATGATTAGTTCAACAGTCACTCACTCATCTTCATCCTCTTATCCAGGATCAAGTCACTGGGGCAACAGCTCCATGAGGGGACCCCAGACTTCCCTTTCACGGGTCACTGGGGGATCCCGAGGCATTCCCAGGCCAGTGTGGAGATATTTCTCCACCTAGTCCTGGGTCTTCCCCGGGGTCTCCTCCCAGATCGACGTGCCTGGGACACCTCCATAAGGAGGTGCCCAGGGGGCATCCTTACCAGATGCCTGAACCACCTCAGCTGGCTCCTTTCAATGCGAAGGAGCAGCGGCTCTACTCCGAGCTCCCCACGGATGACCGAGCTTCTCACCTTGTCTTTAAGGGAGACACCAGCAACCCTCCTAAGGAAGCCCATTTTGGCTGCTTGTACCTGCGATCTACTTCTCTCGGTCATGACCCAACCCTCATGACCATAGGTGAGAATAGGAATGAAGATTGTCCAGTAGATTTGGCTCAGCTCCCTTTTTGTCACAACAGTACAGTAAAGTGAAAGCAATACTGCCCCTGTTGCACTGATTCTCCAGCCAGTCTCACGCTCCATTGTCCCCTCACTCGTGAACAAGACCCCGAGGTACTTGAACTCCTTCACTTGAGGCAAGGCCGTATTCCCTACCCGGAGTAGGCAATCCATCGGTTTCCTGTTGAGAACCATGGCCTCAGATTTAGAGATGCTGATCCTCTTCCCAGCCGCTTCATACTCGGCTGTGAACCGATCCAGTGAGTGTTGGAGGTCACAGGGTGATGAAGCCAACAGGACCACATCATCTGCGAAAACCAGTGATGAGACCCTGAGCCCACCAAACTGAAAACCCTCCTCCCTCCAACAACGCCTCAATATCCTGTCCATGAATATCACAGACAGGATTGGTGACAAGGTGCAGCCCTGGAGGAGGCCAAACCCCAACGGAAACAAATCCAACCTACTGCCGAGCCCCTGAACACAGCTCTCACTTTGTGAGTACAGAGATTGGATGGCCCTGAAAAGGGACCCCCTCACTCCATACTCAGTATCTCTCGCGGTACTCGATCATACGCCTTCTCCAAGTCCACAAAACACATGTAGACTGGATGGGCATACTCCCAGGCACCCTCCAGGATCCTTGTGAGAGTGAAGAGCTGATTTGTTGTTCCACGACTAGGACGGAACCCACATTGTTCCTCTTCAGTCCGAGGTTTGACTGTCAGCTGAACCCTCCTTTCCATCACCTTGGAGTAGACTTTACCATGGAGGCTGAGTAGTGTGATGCCCCTGTAGTTGACACACACACACTCTGGCTTCCCTGACCACCAGTGTTCACCACTGTGTTCAAGGGTTGCCGCCCCTTGATGCACCTAAGACCTTCAGGCCATAGGTCCCTGCTGCAGCTTCAGCAATGGAAACTTTGAACACTGCCCATTCTGGTTCAATGAGTCCAACCTCCACAGGGATGCCAGAAAAACTCAGCCAGAGGTGTGAGTTGAATAGGCTCCAGCCCCTCTTGACCTGTGAATGGAGTAATCGGTGTAATTGTATTTTTGTTGGCGGGGGGATTTGGGGGTCAATTTGGCAGCATCTTGAATTTAGAGGCCTTCTTGCATTTCATTGATGCTGTGAAACAGATTCATTGTGTTGAATAGCACACAATTTGCCATAAATATTACACAAATCAGTCCAATACTAATTTGTCTTTTTGGGACAGTGCAATACGAGACATAAGTCTGACTGGAATGGTGTAATTTAGAGGTTTCTGAGCTCACCCCATTCCCCCCCCCCCTCCAAAAAAAAAAAGAAAAAAAAAAAAGAAAAATCTCCTGATGTTCTTAATATTTACTGAGTTGTGTGGATGGGTGCATGTGAGTGTGTGTGGGTAAGTTATGTGTGAGCATTGTTTTTGAGGATGCACAAGCAAATTTCATTGTGCTGTTTTACAAATAAAGGTGATTCTAATTCTACTATGCAAAAAGTAATATTTGGTAGGTTGGGAATCATTGTGCCAAATTTGGTGCTTGTAGCATCATTTGCATGATTTTACTGTAAAGTTGATGTTGTCTGTTCCTCTATGTGGTTCTGAGAGAAAAGCAGTTTCAGAACCTCTACAAATAGCAGAATTGACAAAGTTGACCTTGACTTTGAAAACATCAAAACATTTCTTGGTAAAAAAGCTAAAGTACAGTTTTTTCTCTCTGAGTAAAGTTTACATTGCTGAGTGAAGTAGCACTTTGAAAAGGTTTTCAGAGACATGTTGGAACATAAATAGTCGAGGACACTTGAGTGATCAAAGACGGGGATAAAAAAAAAAATCACACCTGCTGCACTCAAGTCAAGAGTCTAGATCAAAACCGGTGTCGCAGACCGAACGGTCCGCCCCTAAAACTCTGTCCGCCTTTTGCATCTGCACATGGGTCATTTCAGACCACAGCAGCACGTCTGTGACGGAGTCTCTTCACCCGAAGCAATCAAATGGATGAATGTGATTATTCACCATCAGATAATAAAGGTAAAACCTCTTAAATCATTCAAACGTCAGTTTTAAGCAGAAACAAGACAGTTTTAAGCAGAAACTCGATGAAATTCTGTGACGCTTTGAAATGTCCGACGCGCAATGAATGCATCAGCTAGCAGCCCGTTTAGCCTTGGCACTCTAATCGCTTCCGCTGCCTTTTATGATGGAATAAAGCTGAATTTATGTGGAAATGATTGTTGTACAAAAGCTTCAGATATCTGTCGCTGAGACAGATGATGACTGGAGTGCAGTTTGAAGAAGAAACAAGGTCTTAATCCGTGTGCCACATCATCACGGGGGAGCGATTTTTAGGGGAACCGTTCGGTCGGCGACACCAGGAGCAGCAACAGTTTTTGTTGCTTTTCAAACTGTGTGTGACGTGACACTTCTGATCCATTGGCTGCCTTTGTTCTTCCTGAAAACATAGCATGGACGTTCAGGGTCACTGCTGCTGCTTCACTGGTAATTAACGTGTTGTCTTTGTTGCTGGCGAGGAGACCTAATGAACGTGATGAGCTTGTCCAAACAAGAAGCAGATAATCTGTTGCACCTGGCTGATGGAGGAAAATCAGGCAGGATGAACTTTTACCCTTGAAACCAAACAGGTGAAGCTGTCAAAACGCTGGCGCCAACCTATCTATTACAATACTAACTGCAATAACTTGATTTGCCTAAATGTTCTCAAGGAGGCGCTAAAGTGGCTCAAGTAATCCACTCGAATACCTCAAGATGACGTTTGGTGAATTATGCCACATAAATTTTTGTTAAAGCTCCATCACATTTTGATACTGCTGCCGTTTGACATGAAGTAAATGTGAAAGCTGTAAATATTTGTGAGTTATTCTACGTAAGCTAACTTATAAATGCCGTTGTACCAGATGGCTCAACACACACTCGCTAAGTATTGTTCTGATTCATTCAGAAAATAATTGTTGACAAAGTGAGTCTCTGCTGCAGACGTTTTGCTTTAACGATCATTTTAATCAAGGCGATGCAGTGATTACGTTGTTCGTGTTGATGGTGATATATCAGATAAGTTGTACCCACTAGTAGGGATGTCCCGATCAGGTTTTTTTGGCCCTGATCCGATTCCGAGTCATCTGATTTTGAGTATCTGCCGATACCGAGTCCCGATCCGATACTTTAAAAAACTGAATGAACAATGTACAAATTCTAAATATATAATAATTTCATTTTAATCACCTTATTTTATTATTTGTCACTTAAACAGTGCACTTCTCCTTGAGGTAGCTTGAACAATCAAGTAATAATCTACCAGACTTAAAAAATGTACAAATTTCCATTTTATTTGTCTAAAAATAAATGTCAAAGGTTCCATATGTTAAACAAGAAATTGTCTAACCTGAAATAACAGGTGGTTTTAATTAATAGATTAAAGGTTTCTAAAGAACCATTTATTGATTTAGCTATTTTAATTGCAAGTGTTCTAAACTTTTTTTAAACAGTAATCAGAAATTTTGAGGTAACAAACAACAACAACAAAATTTCCAAGGATTTTTCTTCAGACATGTGGTTTCTGCACTGATCTGTGGTTCAAATCCCCACCTGACTGGAAAATCACTAAGGGCCCTTGGGCATGGTCTTTAATCCCCTATTGCTCCCGTTGTGTAGTGAGCGCCTTGTATGGCAGCACCCTGACATCGGGGTTAATGTGAGGCATAATTGTAAAGCACTTGAGTGTCTGATGCAGATGGAAAAGCGCTATATAAATGCAGTCCATTTACCATTTGTACAGATCAGTGGTTTCTGCCACTAGTCTTCTGTGTTTTGGCCTGACACGTTGTTCCTATTGGACAGCGCGAAGCTACGTCACAGCTCAGAGCGTCGAAAGTTCAAAAGTCAACTTGAAAAGTAAAAGAAAAAAACAAAACAACTTACATTTGCGTCCTGACAGTCCTCTTTGTACCCCTCTGATGCTTTATCAGTGTTCAACAAGTTCAGAGCAGCGCAGTGAACGTGAATGAAGATGGAAGCTCTTTAAGACCCGCTCCTAAATGTGATGAGTGTGCATGTCGCTCGTGCGCATACCATCTCTCGCTCCGTTTTGCAGACAAACGATCACAGGACAATTTGTTTTTTTCTTTTTGTTAATCAGATGACAGATCGTCGTCCTGAGGACTTGGTCAGCACCGAGTCCTGCTGCGCACGGAAGGATGACTGATCAAGAGTTTCGGTGGGAAAGTGTCCATCATCCTCTTGTCATTCCATCGAGGCGTCAGGCTGAGTGCGTGAACACACAAACAGCAGTTCTGCGAAAGAAATTTTGCGCGTGTAACGCCCCCTACCTCTGTCCAGGTTACAATTCCATCTCTTCTTCCCAAATTCAATGCACAACTCTTGTTCCCTTTTCTCCTCTGGAATCCGTTTCAGCCACACACGTGTGCGAGAATGTCCGGTTGAACTTATGTTTTTTCTTTTGTTCAATTTAAAAAAAAAAAAAAAAAAAAGATTGGGTTTAACTTTGACCGCGTCAGCCTGCTGACAAGCGGCAATGCGCGCTCCCGTCAGAAGCATCGCTTTAGCTTGGCAACGCTTCTGACGCCTCTAAAAAGCAACGCGTCACACACCTCTGACGTTTCCGATGCATGAAAGGCCCATTAATCTGCAATAATGAGCCTGAAATAGCACTGATCAAAATAATGAGGATAAAATCTATATCGGATTCCTGATCGGGATGCAATGTCCGATTTCAATCAAGTCTGAAACCACGTGATTGGGCCCGATTTCCGATCACGTGATCGGATCGGGACATCCCTACCCACTAGTGCAAGTTTTTAAAAATGCACAGCTGTCCAGCAGCTGCAGACGTCTCTGCACTGGTTGTTGAATGCAGCTGTTGCTGAACATTGAGCTTCTTTTGCTGCAGGGTCAGTGTTGACAAGGTTAAAGGTCAGTAGATGTAATATAGTTCTCATACTTCCTCTGCACATTCGTCATTCCAGTGTCCGTCACCACGCATCTGTAAGTAAGGTAGCCCAGTCGTTCTCTCAGTCACACCCTTTCCTTCCTGCGCTGGGTTTTGGGTCCATGCTTATGTCTCCAATGTGTTGTATTTATCCAAAAACCTTCAGAGGTTGCTTTCTCAGAGGTATCATCACCACTACAGGCTCCTTCAGTGCTACGGACCAATGGTTCTACTCTGATCTGTTGATTTTCTAGGTTTCTAATCATGTTTCATCTCTAATATCACAGGCCTGAACCACTAACCATGAGTGGAAAAAAAGTTTTGTCTTATTATTCATATTCTCTGAAAATGGGTAAAAATAAATAAAAACATTCTGCAGCATATGTAAACTATATCGTTTTGATTAAAGCCTGACCTTGAATAGGGGTCTGCCTCATTTAATGACCAGGTCAAAATAAACACCTGCCTTAAATATGTGCCGGGCATTATGTGCTTTAAAAAGATTACGTTTGGTTAAGTCACTTTTTTTCCTCAGTCTGCTGCTGAGTGGTATCTTAAAATCCTAAAACCTGATTTATGCTTAGGGATGGGTATCGAGAACCGGTTCCTTTCGGGTATTGTTTTTGCTTAACGATTCTGTTATCTGTCCTTCAGAGTGGCCGTTATTTTATCCATTTCATCCCTGTTTTATTTAAGTTTAATGACAGTTTGTTTCGGACAAACCATATTTTCAATTTAATTTCTTCAGTGATTTCCTCCAGAACTATCTGCCAAACTAGAAAACTGCTGCATCCTAGTAAGAGCAGAATACTACTGGAATGAATTTGAATAAGGAAAGTTGTTTGTTTGTTTGTTTGTTTTTTTTCACCTAAATGGATGCTGCACTCACTGCAGTTTATTGTCTGGAATAGTCCCAGATTGCATTTCAGAGCTTCTAGAATTCAAACATTTTCATGCAGATGGTGTTGGGGGTAATTTTGGGTTTCAGCTTTTTTTGTTTTTCACCACTTTCATCCCTGAATAGGTCAATCGTGAGTCACGTTTGTGCTGATTAAAGTAACTAACTGGGACTCCTGTCTTGTTGGGAGAAAGAAATGAGAATCATCCTCCGTTCTGTTCACACAGCTCCAAACGCTGCGCGGCGCTCTGCCGAGTCAAGTTAGAACGATAGAATCCAGTCGGAATTAATAACTTCAAAGCGAAACACTGTTTTGTTTATTTTTATTTATGTCCAGAGATCAAGGATACAGTGACCAATTTCATATTTATTTACTTTAAGACTCAATGAAATACATAGAAAACCTGTAAAGCCTACTTTTAGTACAAAATTCACGAGGTATCGATAAGGGAATCGATAAGGAATCGGATCGATAAGCAGAATCGATAATGGCATCGATATCGATAAAATCTTATCAATACCCATCCCTATTTATGCTTCTACAACTCCATGACTAAGTGCCCATGCAGTAATGTTGACGTGCACGTGACCCTTTTAAAATTCGCCGTCACATCTTTATGTAATTTACCACAGGAACAGTTGCTTTGTCTGGATTAATTTGGCCCTCAATGAGCTCCACTTCTTTATACAACATCAACCTCCAAACCAATGGTAGATGTTATTTCCTTCCATGAATTGCAGGTCATTTGAGCGTCTTTTTCCGACTGAATGTTGTAAAGTCGTTAATATTTGTGGAGTTATCTGCCAAATGTATTTGATCCATAATTGAAATGTAATCGGTGTGCAGACAATATGACGGGAGGTTTGAAACTGGAAAAGTGACCAATCACAGCCTGTGCAGTCTCTGTCATTTAACAGGTGGACATCAGGGTCAGGGGAGGGTTTGCAGCCAGGCAGAGGGCTCTGATCTAAAGCTCTTTGGTTAGTCACACCGAGCTATCTGTGTGAAAAGTATTACAGTGCAAGCAGCATTTTCTTAATTATCACCAGCCTCATTGAGGTGCCGGTGTCGCCGACCTAACGCCCCCCCCCCAAAAGTCTGTCCACCCTGCCTTCACTGCACATGCGTCATTTCTGTGCGTAAGCCGACCTTCACCGATTATTGCCTCGTTTTGGCTTCAAACTGCACTCCGGTCATCATCTACGTCAGTGACAGATATCTGAAGCTTTTGTACAACAATCGTTTCCACATTCAGCATTATTTCATGATAAAAGATGGTTGGGGGGGGGTTTGAGCGCCACAGCTGCATGAGCTGCTAGCTGCTATGTTCACTGCACGTTGGTCATTTCAAAGCATCACCGATTATCACCCCGTTTCTGATTCGAATGATTTAAGAGGTTTTACCTTGTCATCTGGTGGTTAATAATCACATTATTCCCTTTGATCGCTTTGGTTGGAGAGAGTCGGTCTCAGACGAGCTGCTGTGGTCGCAAATGACACATGCACAGTGGAGGCAGGCTGGACCATGATTTTGGAAAAAAAAAAAAAATGCCTGATCTTTTAATCAAAGGAATACGGTACCCACTTTCCTCGAATCGGCAGGTGTCAGTGCTGAACTTCATTTTTTTTTTACCTGTTACTGGGCACATCCAAACTGCTCTGACCGCTCACTGCGAGGGGTTTTAATGGAAATACATTGCGAATGGATAGGACGTTTTGAGTGATGTGAGCAAAATTCCATTGTACAAAATCTATTGTATACAGTGTTTATGACGTGGAAAACCAGACAAAAGCGATGGGACTTTTGCTTTTGTCTGGTGAGTGTGAATATCTTTTTTATACGATGATGGTTTAGGTGAGTTTTACTGCGTATTGCCAGTATGTTCAAAACTCATTCTGTCTGGGGACAATTTAGTATTTCGACCCCTGAAGGGTAGAAATTCAAGCGATCAGCTGCAGAGATCTATGTTTGGTATTGATGTCATAGATCACGTAGGGGCTTCCCCTGATCTGTGCGAAGGATACTGGGAAGGACATGGCACTGCCAATTAAAGTAAAAAAAAAAAAGGTAGCCTGATGTCATTTGACTGCTCACTCGAACAAAATTAACGAAGATGGTGAAAAATGCTATGAAACAGCTCGTTTCTGACTAAATCTAAAAGTTAGTGAGAAATAAACGCTTCTAAAAATGCTGTTTTTGAAAACGGATAACACCTCTGAAGTGATTTACAAGATATCTTGTGGTTGTTAGCATGCATGCCCCAGGAAGGCACATCAAACAAGTGGGTCAGGTCAAAGGTCATCTCAAAACCTCACACTTGTGCACACACGCTTCCTCCTGCCATCCATCTGCCTGACGGTGTGAGAAGGAAAAGACGATTTGGAATTCCCGCCCGATAAATGTGTTTTCTTCATTAAACTGACCTGTAGTTTTGCAACATGGTTAAAAAATAAAGCGATATTATAATGCTTGGATTTTGGTGGAAACAAAATTTTGACAGCTATGTAAAATTTGAAAGGCCGTCACAGCTTTTACATTTTTTTTCTTTTTTTTTTCTTTTGGTAACCAGTGATCAAGCTTTGCAGGGTTGTGGTAGTTAAGTCCAGTCTGGGAGCTTTGCGCTGGCTTTGATTGGAGCTTTGATTAATACGAGGTCTATTAGAAATGTATCCGACCTTATTATTTTTTTCAAAAACCATATGGATTTGAATCACGTGTGATTACATCAGACATGCTTGAACCCTCGTGGGCATGCGAGAGTTTTTTTCACGCCTGTCGGTTACGTCATTCGCCTGTGGGCAGTCTTTGAGTGAGGAGTGGCCCACCCTCTCGTCGATTTGTTTTTTCATTGTTTGGGAATGGCTCAGAGACTGTTGCTTTGTTTGATAAAAATTTTTTCAAAAGCTGTAAGGCACAACTGAGTGGACATCATTCGATAAATTCAGCTGGTTTTCGGTAAAAATTTTAACGGCTGATGAGAGATTTTGGTCTGGTAGTGTCGCTTTAAGGATGGCCCACGGCGCCTGACGGCGATCTGCGCTTCGAGGCGGCAGCGTCTCGCCGTTTCAAGTTGAAAACTTCCACATTTCAGGCTCTGTTGACCCAGGAAGTCGTCAGAGAACAGAGAACTTTCAGAAGAAGTCGGCATGAGGAGTTTATTCGGACATTCCATTGTTAACGGACATTTTGTAATGAAAGAACGTGCGGGCAGAGTCGCATGTCGGCCCGGATCCGACCGCGGGGGGTCGCGACTAGGGTTGGGTATCGGTTGGGTTTTATCCGATACCGATGCCTACTCGGTATTTTTTAAACGATACCGGTGCTTAAATGGTTCTCGAACCGGTACTTAAAAAAAAATAAACTGCACACACTTTGTCAAAAAAAACAATACCCTTTTATTCCTAAATAAAATTGAAACATAATATTAACTTGTTGTAAATCTTTAAACAATATAAATAAAACATATGATAATTTTTTTTTTTTCTCTTTTTGCTCCTTATGCATCACTCTGCATTTAATCATTAGTGATCGATCTCTGCCCCCCTTCACGGCATGTCTTTTTCCTGGTTTTTTCCCTCAGCCCCAACCAGTCTCAGCAGAAGACTGCCCCTCCCTGAGCCTGGTTCTGCTGGAGGTTTCTTCCTGTTAAAAGGGAGTTTTTCCTTCCCACTGTGGCCAAGTGCTTGCTCATAGGGGGTCGTTTTGACCGTTGGGGTTTTTCATAGTTGTTGTATGGCCTTGCCTTGCAATATGGAGCGCCTTGGGGCAACTGTTTGTTGTGATTTGGCGCTATATAAGAAAAAAGTTGATTGATTGATTGATAATAATAAATATAAAATAAAATGTCCATAATATCAAATAGAACAATAACCCGAACAATCACTTTAATATAAATATAACACAAATATGGAACAAAATATTATAAAACAGTTATTGCACATATAAATAACTTCAATTCTTCAATTGCAGTTCTTCTGCAGGAATATCAGCATATTGGCCTTTTCTGGCAATATACGGCATCTTTCCTGGCTAATTGCATGTCCAGCACAGGAGAAAACCCTCTCAGAGGGGGTTGAGGAGGCCTGCACGCACAAATACACCTCTGACAAGGCAGACAAATTAGGGAGGGTATCCCTCTTACCCCACCACCAAGCCACAGGGTCTTGTCCAGATGTGATTGCTGGCATGCCTTTGTAGAGCTCAATCTCTTTCTTGACCTGCTCCGTGATAGAGAGGGCACTGCTTGTGCTCATAGTTGTGTGGAGAAGTTCCCGGTCTTCATCCTCAAATAACTGCTCCAAGGCTGACATTCTGTGAGCTCCTCGTTGCTGCAAAATACAAACAAGTTTAGTATAACACAAAAAACAACTATTCATCATCATTGTAGACAAGATAAATAGTATATGACTGCACTTACATGTGTGTCCTCTTGCTCCACCTCCACCTCATCATCACCATCACCACCTACTTCTGCCTCACTCTGATGATGGTCCTCTAGTGGAAGCTGCAGACACAAACCGATTACCCACAAAACAGAAATACTTAGTTAAAGAAACTGTAACATAGACATAGAGCATATGAAAAAGATGAGCAATTAGCCCACTGTCTCTGACAAATATGCTGTAAAATACCTGAGTTGCCGTGACACTGTCAATCGTTGCTTTCTCAAGCCTATCCCAAGCTTCTGTAACACCAACTCCCAGCTTGCCTTTAAAGCGAGGGTCCATCAGTGTGGCCTCCTGAAGGAAGTTCTGAATTTCTTTATCCTGTAATGAAAACATGATTTAGTGTCCAGTAGTAAAAATTGTGTAGTTTGGCTTCTCTCTTTGTGAACATAGAGATTGGCTGCAAATAGATAGTACCTGGTATCTTTTTTCGAGATCTCCCCAGACCTTCTCTTTTATAGCAGCCACAAACATACTGTCATCATCTGTGGGTAAATATCGTGCCTCCAGCTTTGTGAGGATTGGGATGATTTGGCTGCATGTGGGGGACTTGTCACTTGACACGCAGAGGGTTGAGGTGTACAGGACTTTCATGCATTTCATGAATTCCTCTGCCTTCTCAAAATCACTGTCAGTGAGCCGCTGTAGTCTATGGAATATAAACAATAATAAAAAAATGAATGAAAATAATTACAAAAGTTAAATTGACATTATTACAAGGGTATTATTACTCCTGTCCATCACCTCACCTGTCCCTCTCCATTGGCTTCCTCAGCCTGTGATCGAGGCAAGCTGCCTGGATTGCAGGGAACTGCTCCACAAACCGCTCAACCATGATGTACAGAGAATTCCAGCGAGTCCTCACATCAAGGATAACATTATGCTCTGGCAAATCTAAAACACAGACATTTGAATTACAATAAACAACTTCTTATATTTAAATGTATCATGATTATATTAATGCTATTTACTGAGGAGTCGTTGCTTCTCTCTCAAAACAGTTTTGCTCATGGTGGAGCGCTTCAACCACACCACCACTGCACGGATCTTTGCACACCACCTGGTCACAGCTTGGATGCCATACACCTTCTGTGCTGCCAGGTTGAGTGTGTGGGCAAAGCATCCAACTTTTAAAAATTTTAAATTTTTCAGTGCAACATCCAAGTTGCTTGCATTGTCAACTGTGGCAGCAAGGACTTTTCCAGTCAACTTGAACTCCTCAAGAATTTTGTGGATTTCCTCTGCCACCACTAGTGGACATCATTTGATAAATTCAGCTGGTTTTCGATAAAAATTTTAACGGCTGATGAGAGATTTTGGTCTGGTAGTGTCGCTTTAAGGATGGTCCGTGCGTCGGGACGCAGCCGACGCGGCGCGGCGGCACAGGAAAAACACCTCCGTGTTGATAACCATTTGTTAAAATCCAGTTGGCTTTTGATGGCTTTCAGTGGAGTGAGTATATGAGAAATTGTTTATCAGCTGGAGATGTTCCAACTTGTCCTCAAGGCTTCCAACAGAGGTGTTTTTCCTGTGGTGGAGCGTCGCGGCGGCTGCGAGCCGACGCTGCAATCCGCCCGCACGTCTTTCATTAAAAAAATCTCCTTTAACAGTGGAATATCCGGATAAAATGCTGAAACCGACTTCTTCTGAAACTTCTCTGTTCTCTCACGACGTCCTGGATCAACAGAGCCTGAAATGTGGAGGTTTTCAGCTTGAAACAGGCTGATGACGCCGCCTGAGAGCGCTGCGCGACGTCTCGCACCGTGAAAAGTCCTTAAAGCGACAGTATCACCTCAAAATCTCTCATCAGCTGTTAAAATTTTCACTGAAAACCAGCTTAATTTTTCGAACCATGTCCACTTCGATGTGTCTCACAGGTTTAGAAAAAATTTTGATCAAACAAAGCGCCAGTCTCTCAGCAACTTCTCAGACAAAGGAATTCCGACGAGGGGCTGGACGACTCCTCCCACAAGGAGTGCTCACAGGCGAATGACGTCACCAACAGGCGTGGAAAAACTCATGCATGCGCACGAGGGTTCAAGCATGTCTGACGTAAAAACATATGAATGAAATCCATATAGTTTTTGAAAAAAATAAAAAGGACCTATACTTTACGGACAGACCTCGTAGATATATATATATATATATATTTTAGTATATTTTAATATCTACCACATTTTCACCTAAAAGATAGTGATTCCACCGTGGAAAATGGATGAAGCCCCATCACCACAAATTTGGTGACTGCCCTGTGGATTTCCTCCACCTTCTCCTTGGGTAGTGCATTCTTCTTAGCCAGGGTGAAAGGAGTCACTGTGGTTACTTGAAAGCCAGAAATAAAAACATTACTATCAAAATAGTTAATAATATACACCTGTTACTCATTAAACGAAAATTGATACTGATGTAAATATACTGAAAGTTCAACATTTTGTTTACATATATTCAGACCTTTGCTTTAAGCAGACATTGAGCAGAAATATTTAATAGTGTAGCCTCGAGACAGGTATATCGAGACAGGTCATGTACAACTGGCCTACAGTCTTTAGCTATAGCTTACCTATTTGTTGTTCCTATGCAATTGCAAAATTGCGCATTCAATCTTGTGCAAAATTGCGCATTCAATCTTGTGCAAAATGCGCATTCAATCTCGTACATTTTGCATACATACAGTACTTGTTATGAGGTTCAGCATAACGTCAGCAGACACTAAGTGGAACTATACATAGCCAGGCGTTAGACAGTGTCTAACGCCTGGCTATGTATAGTTCCACTTAGACACTGTCTAATGCCTGGCTAATAGACACACGCTGTTAAAATGCAACAGTACTTGCTAATGCTAACCTAAGACGCTTAATAATCAAGATTTGCGGTTGGCATTAAACTAAACTTACCTGAAGAGGAACGGCTGCTGTCATCGTCATCATCAGTGATGTGCAATGCCACACTAGCAGGGCTGGGAGTGGGACTTTCTTCAATTTGCCCTGCAGCTCCTGCTGCCGAAGTGCTGGGCCGTGAAACGTCGCGCAGTTTATCAAACACCGTGCATTGTTCAGCTTTCAAATAAACTCCGTGACTGGCCAGATGTTTCATCAAATTTGATGTGTTACCTCCCTTACATGCAATTGTTTTCTGACATCTGTGGCACGTCGCAGAGTCGTTGCCCTTGGGTGTAAAATGAAGCCAAACTTTGGAGCATTTCGCCTTCGGCATTTTTATTGATCCTTTTGCTATCAGTTCTCATCAGCTAATGCGGCGCTGACGTCACGCAGGTTGATGCCGGAACACTGTGGTCGGTCGCCCCCTTTCAGCTCATGAAAAAAAAAGTCAGGCACCAAAATGAGGCACCGAAATTTTCATTCTTCTTCGGTCTTGTTACTACCATTTACGTCGGAACCGGTGCTCTATTGGCACCGCGTTTCGGTACCCAACCCTAGTCGCGACAGGAAAAACACCTTCCATTCCATTGTTAACGGACATTTTGTAATGAAAGAACGTGCGGGCAGAGTCGCATGTCGGGCCGGACCCGACCGGGGGGGGTCAAGACAGGAAAAACACCTCCGTTGGAAACCTTAACGGACAAGTTGGAACATGCCCAAGCTGTTAAACAATTTCTCAGTTACTCACTTGTTGAAAGCCATCAAAAGCCGCCTGAATTTTACAAATGGTTTTCAACACGGAGGTGTTTTTCCTGTCGCGGCGCACACAGATTCGCCGAGTCGTCACAGAAACAACTCGGTGAATTTGCGCGCACGTCTTTCATTAAAAAATGTCCTTAAACAGTGGAATGTCCGCATAAAGTCCTCATGCCGGCCTCTTCTGAATCTTCTCTGTTCTCTCACGATGTCCTGGGTCAACAGAGCCTTAAATTAGGATGTTTTCAGGTCGAAACAGGCTGACGACGGCGCCTGGAAGCGCTGCACGACGTCCAGCTCCGTGGGAAGTCCTTACACCGACAGAAACACCCCATAATCTCTCATCAGCCGTTAAACTTTTCACCGAAAACCATCTTAATTTCTCGAATAGTGTCCACTCGGATATTCCTCACAGGTCCAGAAAAAATTTTGATAAAGCAACGCGCGCCGTCTCGAGCAGCGTGTGAAACAAAGGAATTCAGCCGAGAGGGCTGAACCACATCTCACTCAAGGCCTGCCCACAGGGAAATGACGTCACCGACGCGCGTGAAAAAACTCACGCATGCGCACGAGGGTTCAAGCATGATTGGTGTAATCGCACGTCATTCAAATCCATATAGTTAAAAAAAAAAATAAAAGTGTTGGTTTCTTATCTAAAAGACCTCGTATCACTTTGAGCAGATAGAATCAGTTAGTCAGTGAAATCACCTGGTGGAGTCATTCGCTGCAAGGAACACCTGCACTCTCTTGGCCCTTTCTGGAACAAGTTGCCCACCCCTGATGTAGGTGCTTTCTGTGTGTTTAATGTTTGGATGACACCTCCAGATCCATGAGGGCTCATCGGGTCTCTGTTGGGTTTTGTCACATGATTAGAATCTGTTTGAAGCGATGTTACTATTTGTGACTGATTAGTTGTCAAATGTGTCAATATAAAAAACATCTCGGATGAATGTCGACACGTGCCACATCCTGAAGTTAATTCCTGAAAAACAAAATGTGCACTTTATAAATAGTTGAGGTCTGGAGTAGCCCAGCTTGGACTCACCCACGCAGCGTCAGTATCCTACCAAAGGTCACAACCTCAGATGACTCCAAATATCGAGCTCCACCTTCCGGTTCTTCTGCTTCCACACCACGACGGCCTGCAGCACCACATCACTCTGTACATGCCCCCCCACTTTTGATCTCAACTCACTGTCGTTTACTTCATTTGGGTCCCAAAAGATTCTGCACAGCAGCAGACTGTACCCAGCATGCATTTCACATTCCATTCTGGAGAAACGCAACGTCAGAAAACAAAGAAAATACATTTTAGCAATAATTATCAACGTTGACTACAAGTCTGACTTGTTTAAACGTTCCAGTTCTGCAGGAACCCGTCCCGGCTGTCTGGTGGGTGAACACACGAGTCTGTGTTCTTCATTGGAGGAAGAGGAATCTCTAAGCACGACAGCTGCTCATTCCCAACGCCGCCGGCGTACTGTGGCAGAGGCTGCTGTCCCAGCCCCACAGAAAAAAGCTTCTCACACACACACACACACACACACACACACGTGGCAAGGCAACAGACAAGAGACGGGTCAGGGCCTCTGTCTGTGGTCTCAGAGCGTCCAGGGTGGGAGGTTATGTGCCAGTGTTTGGCTTCTGACAGGGAGGAAGCTTTGGAATGGAGGTAAAGGTCAAATACGATAGAGTCTGTCTGACATGTTGACCAAGCATGTGGAGGACAGACAGAACTCCACAACATGACCAGAGTTAATTTAAAGGGACATCAGGAACGTTCCGGGTTCTGACTCGGAACGACTACAATTTGCTTTCACGCTAAAAAGTACAACAGAAACAGGAAATCACAAAACAGTTTGCTTCTTAAAAGTTACTGCATTTGGTCATCTGTAATTTTATTATGTTACATAATTGTAGTGTTTTTGTTGAAGAGTTAAATCAGATCCCCTTTTTTCTTTCTTATTAACTGTTTCAGTCAGTCGCTCAGTCAGTCACTGAGTGAGTTAGTCAGTTGCTGAGTGAGTCAGTCAGTCGCTGAGTCATGCCACATTTCACTTGTGAGCAAGCTTGCAGTCATGTTTGCATGATGACTCCCAAGAAGCCTATTGATTTTGGTGTCAAAAGGTCAGAGGTCAAAATTACTGAACGGTACTTTGTAAAAGCCTTCAGCAAGAAAGCATGTCCACGTTTGGCTGTTGTGCCGTGAGTGAGTGCAGACGAGGTTCTTCTTCTGTTCTTTCTCTCTCTGTCTTTTTCTCTTTTCTCTAACCTGCAGTTGAGTAGAAGATTCGCTGAAATGTGGTCATGTAACGGTTGGTTACTCTGAGGAGAACAGAATTGTTTTATATTTCTTATTTGGATACGTACAAACAGTTTATTCATTAATTTTCTGTTGCGTATCTGGTTCTGGGTCAAGCCCTCTTAAATTTATTTTTTGCTAATTTTTATAGGAGAAATATCAGTATTTAAAGCTTAGATTTTGCTATTTTTGCTGATTGAACTGTTCAGTGCACATTGTTAGTTCAGATACCATCTTAAAATTGGCACTTTATGATTGTGATAAATGTATAATTTTGGCTCTTTTTTGTTTTTCTTTTGTGTTTGTGTGGTTTAAAGGATTAAACACGACTTTAAAACTGTGGTGCATGTGATCAAAGTGCACAGTCTAGTTTCTGTGATGTCACCAAAGAAAAGGAAGCTGTTCTGTTGTTGCGCGCACAAAGAGGAGGCGTGTACTGTTTACCAGCGCTCACCATATGGACATTCCTGATGTGCACGAGCAGAACAATGCGACTCCACGATCACATTTAAAGAACTGGAAGGGGCCCCTCTGCTTCAATAGGCACTCGTTTCACTCACCCAAAAAAGAAAAGGGGGAAGGCCAGAGTGTGCCGTCTGAATCCGCTTCCATCCTGCACTGCTGCAAGCAAAAAGACATCTGACAGTCCCACACTGTCAGATTGTCCGTGAATCCACTTCTACGGTCTCTGTCAGTGACCCACTGACCCGCTGGAACGCTTTTAAAGCGTCAACTGTGACGTCACCTCAGTGTTCTCATTCTGCGCCACTAAACGGCAAGCACCAAAAACACCACGTTACTTACTTTGTAATGGAAAAAAGCGCGCCATGTTTCTGCCAGTGCACGAAAACCATGTCAGAGGGAGCCAGGATGGAGCGGTGGGACATTTATTGGAGGGAACTGCTGTGATGCTGCGAGGTTCTCGGTGCACAGATTCACCAGACTCACAACAACAGACAACAAGTCACATGGGGGCTTTCAACATCTACCACTATGTTTGACCTTGAGTAACCTTGAATGTCACAATTGCAGTTGCTTAAACTTTGATTATACTGGCAAAACTGTGCAAGAACAGCCTGTAGTTCCAATTAAACGTGGACAGGAAGTCACCTGAACTCATAATATGCAGCTTACATGTGCAAGGTCAGAGCCAGAATCCTGTAATGAAGCATAGTATGGTTTCCCTGCTGACATGGTTTCCCCATGATGGACCTTTGCACACGCGAGAGTGTCACTTGGTTTTAAGTGTGTAAATTGTAATATTTCAGATTTCCTGGTGTTGTTCTGTGTGTGGTGCAATTTTCCTTCTTTTGTCTTACAAACAGAAATGATCTTGTGAACCACACAAAGCTACAAATTCCCTTTATGTTCTGTCTACTAAATGTTGTTGCTTATTCCTGCTTTGTCACACATGCTTTGGATGTGTAATGTTTCAAACCCGCTGTCTTTGTTGGTGGTTTCAAACCCGTTTCCAAGCTTTCCTCTGAGAGTTCGATCTCTGTCCAGGATGTTTGAAGAAAGGTTGACCAACTGTTAGGAATGAAGAATGCTGTCCAAGCACTCTCTTCTCATAGCATCCTTTGCGGCCCTCCCAACATCGTCCCACTTTCATTGGCATTCCTCTCAAAATTGGGACTAGAGGGTCAAAGGTCATTCACGTGTTTTGCGCTCAGCCAGCGCCCAGCCGCCATGCCCTGCAGAAGTTCAGCATTTGTTTTTCCTATTAGCATTAGCCTGTCACGGTAATGCGCGGCCCTACATGTGGTATTGCGGTTAACAGGGAACCCATGTTGAGACCCCACCGCTGTTTTCATTCAGTCACATATTTCAACAGGAGGAGCTTTGCCCTCTTCTGTCCAAACCATGGAGGAGGCAGGAAGTCAGGTGACCGTGTCTGCGAACCCTAAGAAATAAAAAGTTAGTTTGTGGATGATGATGATAATGATGAAACTTTGAGATGAGGTTGTCTTCTTGAAAAACAGTTTTGTCTTTTTCTTCATTTTCTTTTAGATTTGAAGCTTTCAGTTTGTCTCACAGATGTTTGAGAGCGACAAAAAAAAAAAATCATCAACCCTAAGTTACTGTCCTTAAAGATCTTTCTTGGATTAAAAGTCCAAAAGTTTAAGTTTAAAATCCTGCACTGAAAAAGAATTTTAATCAAGGTTTCGCATTAAATAAACTACTGTATTTTACAGTGCACAATTCTGAGCTGTTTTTACAAGTTTGTGAGGTCCTGTGACTTAAATACAAAAAAGAGACTTTATTATTATTATTTTAATAATAGTAATCACCATTTAAGTAGGAATCAACGCATATGTAACTAACAAACATACGCATTGTATGTTTGTTAGTTTTTTTTTCCTCTTCAAGATGCTTTTTTTTCCAACAGTTACGACTTATCATCCGGAAAATACAGTAATCTTTTCAACGAAGTGATGTGCAAAAACATTTGCCTAATGTAACACAAACTGAACATGACTAGTTTTATTCTTTGCGTATTTGACTTAATGGTTTGTGTGAAACTGAAGGATTTAGCTGGTTGTACGCTACATGGTAATACGATACAAGTATGTGTATGGTACCTGGATGGAGAAGCATGCGCCTTGTTGCAGTGTGTATGAATGATCTGCATTACCAAGACATAGTTTAGTGAATTCAAACTGCAGCATTTCAAGCACAGTCAAAATCTCTGCAATGCAACATAAGCTAACATAAGGTGCACTGTGTAGCATTACACGTTACACGTTACAGTGAACACAGACGGCACACACAGGCACTCACACTCGACGGCAGACACCCACAACCAAAGTGTTGTTTTCTATCTGCATTCTCTGTGTACGCACTCAGCCTAGCACAGCGCAGATACTCATGATGTGCACATCAAGTCATCAAATTTGCTTGCAAAAGATATACTTGTATACCAAAATAGAAGCACTCGGAGTGCAAACCTCCACCAAGGCCATGGGGTCACTGACGCCATAACATCTACACGCTGTGGATCATTCTCCTACTTGGACTGCCTGCTTTAACCGAACATATGTTTCTGCACAGATGCATTAGCTTAGCATGTTATTTTTCTCTTAAAAATGGGACCACACACTAAACGTGCTATAACTCCTAAACGGTCCACCTACTTTGGATTTAGTAACCTTGTTAAATGCCACCATTTGTACTCAAAACTCAAACTGTTTTTCTCTACAGGTATAGTTTGACTATTAGAAACTCACTTTTTCTCAATCCGCTAACGATGTCGCCTGTTGGTGTGGAGCGTTTAGCAGCAGTAACACCTGAAGGTCTGCGCTTATAAAAGTGTCTCCCGGATTCACTTGGCGGCTGTGCAGTTTTACAGGTTTCCTGAGTGAACTACAGCGGCTTCTGAAACCAGAACCCTGCTGTGTTTCACGGATAGCTGCAACCCTCCCAAAAAAGGACGATTACCTGATCGCACAGCACCGTGTGGAGGTTTATGCAAAATCTGTTGTCAAAAATTACGTGTGGGATGCTAACATGAAAACAATTTGTACGTAAGACGACTCTGATTGACTTCTTTGATTCTTCTTAAAGGCCTGGTGTCCTTCTTATAGGACAAAAGCAGAGCTTGGTGGTCTGGATGCACCTACAGACCACTCGGTGAGGACCAACGCTCACTCCTTGTCTTTGGTGATGCTGATATCTTTGCAGGAAAACTAATGGTCCATTTCTTTAGTGTCCAGGGGCCTCATGTACAAAAGCGTGCTTATGCACAAAAACATGGTGTACGTCCATCTCCATGGCAACGTTCAGATGTATCAAAAGTGATATGACCATGGAAATGTGCAGTGCATCACGCAAAAATCCTGGCTGGTGTCCGCACGTTTCTACGGCTGTTGTTCCACTGCTGACATGTAGAGATGATGCTGAGTACCATTAATAATGTGAAAACAAGAAGCCATCAGAGTGATATGCACATCAGAGACAGTGATGCGCAATTAACACACCCACATGTTTGCAATTATATGGATGGATATAAAACCATGTGCAAAGTGATGCATAAATTGGTGCTATAACAGTGGCTGAGTTAGCGTCAGAGGACCTGCAAATGGTGCGATCTGACGTGAGCGTGTATTCATAGAACGCGAGGATTTACTTCCAAATGACTGATTTTGATTACCAAGGCCACTGTCACTGGAGCTACGCTCAGATCTGTGGCCGTCCCAGAGTGCAATACGGCGAGGAGCCAGGCGGTTGTCTGTGTCCACACAGGTGCTGACTGCACTGGGCTTCCTGGAAACAGGCATTTCAGCAGGAGCTGGCTGATCAGTCAGGAGTGTGCCAGTCAACCCTGAGCTGAGCCATGCCAGCTGTGTGGAACACAATCATCCGGATGTCATCCAGGTATATCACATTCCAACATTACAGCGGCATTTGCGGCAGTGTCATCGGAGCTGGTGACTGCACGCATGTTCGCATCAGGCTAGTTGGTGGCTGGCACAGTGCACGATGGCTGGTTGCTTGCTTTGTAAATAGTGTGTTTGTGTAATTGATCCAAACGTAAACCACCGCAGCCACATTTGGGCATGTGCACATTCAAATGTTTTATTATTATTATTATTATTGTCTTTTTTCTTTTTTCTTTTTGCTTGATTGTGAGAGCTGCAGAGCTTCTTAACAAGCTTCCTGTGTTCCATATTTGTCAATAAACGTGTGTGTAAGTAGTGAATGTCACACTGCAGCGGAGGCACGGCTCACCTTTTTAAACTCACAGCTGTCAACCTCGCACACTTATGCTCCATAGCTTCCACGAACATTTTTCCAGATTCATGATTAATCCATGTGTTCATGTTGTCTGACATAATGTCATGGGGAATCCCTGCTCAAAGGGCTTATTTACATGAAATTGCAAATTTAAATGTGCCTTGGCCAGGGAGCAGTTTGGTTCCATGCTGAAATCTGCATTCAGTGGGATGTACAAATGGAACGTGCATGGATCCATTCCTACGCACACTTTGATACATCTGAATATTTTTGTGCTTGCGTTTCTGGGTTTTGGCGTACTCCATATTTCAGTAGGAAATCCATGCAAGTTTTTGTACATGAAGCCCCGGTGCATGGTTGTCAGACTAAGGCTGGGCTTACACTGTGTGAGGTTTGGCCCTTTTTCAGCCGATTTTTTTTACTTGTGGGAGAATTTTTTGTTGAGTTTCAGCTTAATCGTGCGTCCTGCATCGTGCAGTCTACATGGGGTAACGAGCTGCGTTTATCATCTCACGACCACCTCCCAATAGGGAATCGTATGGTCGGATGAAAATCAAACCTGTTTGATATTTTGGTCGGCCGTCATGACCTGTGAGGCGTCTACACGCTGATTACCTCGCGCGCTGTCCATGAGCAAACACCGGAGCGAGCAAACAGTCATCTCATGTAAAGTCTTATTTTTTTTTATTGTGTTCCCTCGCAATAACCTAATATCATATTAAAGTTCATGCCTATCAGCGTGCACAGTGAGTGGAATCAGGTGGGGGGAGACTGAACGTATGCGCACGAGCACACACACACACATACCAGACAACAACAGGATTTACGACAGATGAGGGAGTAAGTTGCTACACCTTGCACAGCTGAAAGACATATAAGAAATATAGTTTACTTATGCAATAATGTAAGTAGCAACACCTTTTATGAATGTTTATGTTTTCTTTTTTTTCCGTTTTGCTTCTGGAAATACGAGCCCGACGTGTGTTTTTTGAACGTACAGTGTGAGCAGTCAGAATGTATCAGAGCATCGGGCCGTACTGTGTGAGAACATGAATTGTGCACTCTGAACTTTTAAACCCTGCGGTTTTGTCACACAGTTTGAGCTGGAGCCAAGTACAAGATTGAAAATATCATACAGTGTATGCCCAGCTTTAGACTCAAACCAGTAACCTGAGGTGATATCCAGATGTCACTGATGCCAGGTCTCTTGGCGGGATTCTTGGGTCCCTCTAGAATGACTTTTTTCAAACGAATGCTCACTTACGGAGGCTCAGAGGAGAACGATCAGCTTTGACATTTTGTCCTAAAATGTCTCAATTCGAAGGCATTCGGAACATAAGACTATCTTACAACCCTCTGTCGTGGGTTCATGTGGGTCTGAGTGTAAACGGGGCATCGCCGAGTGATGACTTGACACTAAATTGTCATAAACCCAAGATATTTCGGATAGATGTTCACCGCATGACTTTTTCACTTGAGTGGGTATTGACCTTGACCTACGTTTTGTGGGTCAAATCAGGAAGGACTCAAATATCAGTGAGTTTACAAATACCGGCCCCCACCATTCTATAGTACCAGATCGGTGGTCTAGAGAACCACCAAATTCAGGACAGATCTCCCTGCGATTGTTTTTTAAAAAGTTCTGCCTTCTCTCTTCTGATTTATTTTTCGCCCATGTTATTCGTATGATTACACAAGTCATTGTCAAAGTGAATACCTGATACCAGCATCGGCATCGGTGCATCCATAACTACAAACTGTGTCTGTTTTGGAAACAGTTTATACAGCAGTATAACAATTACAAAACTGCATTAAAATGTTTTGATGGTTCTCTCCGGGAACCATTCCCTTATCGTGATGGTGAGGTTTATGTGCCACTATGAACCTGAGAGCTGTGTTGTCTGGAGCCTTTGTGCTCCTGGTAGGGTCTTCCATGGCAAATTGGTCTCAGGTGAGAGGCCAGACTAAGAATGGCTCACAAGACACCATGACAGAATGAGGCAGAGGAAATGTGACCCGGCCCAGAGGAAGCTCAGGGCCCCCGTCTGGATGTAGGGCTTGTCATCAAGTGCCTGGTGGCTGGGCTTGCCACGGAGCCCAGTCAGGGACAGCCCGAAAAGCCAACGTGGACTTTCCATCTCCACCTTGTGGCCTCACCAACCGCAGGGTGAAACGCAGTTGTCAGGTGCATTGTCCCATGGGTGGCAGTGAAAGTCGAGGGCCTCGGTGGACCAGACCTCGGAGGCAGGGGCTAGCTCTGACGCTGTGGAATGTCACCTCGCTGTGGGGGCAGGAGCCAGAGAGAGGTTTTGTGGGAGGTGGAGCGATACCAGTTCTCCAGTACCACTCTCCTTGATAGCGGTTGGACCTTATTCTTCTCTGGAGTTGCCCAGGGTGTGAGGTGCCGACCGGATGTGGGGATACTCACGAGTCCCCACCAGAGTGCTGCTACATTGGAGTTTACCCCGGTAGATGAGATGGTTGCCTCCCTGCGCCTTCGGGTGGGGGGGACTCTGACTGTTGTTTGTGCGTATGTACCGAACAGTGGTTTGGAGTATTTGGCCTTCTTGAAGTCCCTGAATGGAGTCTTGTATGGGGCTCTGGTGGGGGACTTTATTGTTCAGCTGGGGGATTTCAACGCACACGTGGGCAATGACACAGACACCTGGAGAGGCTTAATTGGGAGGAACGGCCTCCCCCATCTAAACCGGAATGGTCGTTTGTAATTGGACTTCTGTGCTAGTGAAGGACTGTCCATAACAAACACCATGTTCAAACATAAGGATGCCCATAAGTGTACATGGTACCAGAGCACCCCAGGTCGAAGATCGATGATTGATTTTGTGATCGTATCATCTAATCCGAGGCCGCATGTTCTGGACACTCAAGTGAAGAAAGGTGCAGAGCTGTCAACTGATCACATCTGGTTGTGAGTTGGATCAGAGGATGGGGGAGGACTTTGGACAGACCTGGTAAGCTTAAACAGATAGTGCGGGTGAACTGGGAATGTCTGGAGGAGCCCACTGTCCAACAGATCTTCAGCTCACATCTCCAGTGGACCTTTTCTGGCATCCCTGTGGAGGTTGGGGTCATTGAACCAGAATGGGCAATGTTCAAAGCTTCCATTACTGAAGCTGCAGCAGGGAGTCCTTCCAGAATATGTTATCTCAGAGGACTCCAGAGGCAGTTGCAAGGTACCGACAGGCCCAAAGGGCAGCAGCCTCTGCTATGTGGGAGGGAAAGCAGCGAGTGTAGGAGGAGTTTGGAGCAACCATGGAAATGGACCTTTGGTCGGTATAAGGTGCTTCTGGTGGACAGAGTCACCTCAGGAGGGGAAAACAGGGAACCATCCAAGCTGTCTACAGTAAGGATGGAACTCTGTTGACCTCAACTGAGGATGTAATCCGGCGCTGGAATGAACACTTTTAGAAACTCATGCATCAGACTCTGACTCCCTCTATAGTAAGGGCAGAGCTGGAAGCTGATGGAGGATAACCATCAATTTCCCTGGTGGAAGTCGTGCAAGGCAGTGGCAAGGCCCCTGGGGTTGATGAGATCCATCCAGACATGCTGAAGGCTCTGGGTGTGGAGGATTTTCTTTCACCAAAACATTAAATCTAGGCATGCATCTCAGATATACCTTCTGGCAAATTGTAGCTGAACTTTCAGGTCTTCTTTTTAATAAAATCCTCCTCTGTGCCACTTCATTATGAAGTTGTATAACTGCGGATACAAAATGCAAAACATGCACTATGCTCAATTTCTCCAATTGCAGCCAGAGAAGCCTGTAACATCTTCTGGGTTGTCTGGCTGTTTTGGTGACTTTCCTCACTCTTCTCCTTCTTGCACAGTCACTCAGTTTTTCAGAACTGTCTTCTCCACACAGATTTACCATAGAGTGCCATACTGTTTGTATTTCTTCATAACTGATATAAATAAAGTTCAAGACATATTCAGTGACTTGAAAATGTTCATGTATCCATCCCCTGACTTGTCTGAAGAAAACTTGTGCAGTCCATTAGTTTGGCTTTTATATTTTTAATTAATTTCTATCAAGTTGTAGAGAAGTTGTAGAGTTACTTTCAGTTTGAGTCTAAGGAAGATAATTTTAGAAATTTTTATATTAAGAAGCCTGATTTACTTTGTATTTGAAATGTAATACACAATTACCATTGGCTATTGTAATAGATTTGACTCATCACAATGTTTTTCCTCTCTGCCTCAAATATAATTTAAAAGAATATTTGATATAAAAAAAATGTCATACACAAATTCAAATGTGTGAAATACCAAGGGGCTGAATACTTTTGCAAGCCACTGTATATCTCTACACTTACCTGGGAATGCCTCAGGATCCCTCAGTCAGAGGTGGTCAAGAGCTGTTGTCCCCGTGACCCGATCCCGGATAAGCGGTTGAAGATGAGTGCTGAGTATGAGTAAGTAGTGTTTTTTTCCACCATCACCTTGGACTTCACTTACCTCCGTCATTTCAAAGGTCACAACAGCGTGAAATTTCACACCTAATAAGCTCCCGAGGGCGGAGTGTACATCTGCCAATCATCAGTCCTTCCTTGGTATTATTTGGTTGATTATTTGGCCCAAGCAGAGGGTCACACCTTTGAGTCTAGTCTGCTTGAGATTTCTTCCTCAGAGGGAGTTTTTCCTTACCTCTGTTGCTCTGGGGGTTGGTAAGGTTAGACCTTACCTGTGTGAAGCGCTTTGAGGCAACTCTGTTGTGATTTGGCGCTATATAAATGAAAATAAATTGAAATTGAAAATTGAAATGCCGTTTTGAGCTGGTATTGTTTGTGGCTTGTGTTTAGCTTCTTTGGTACAGACCTTTATTTATTTATTTTTTGTTTGTTTGTTTTGTTTTTCTTTTTTTTTCAGGGTGACTGGGTGTGGTTACGGGAGGATGAGCAGTTCCTTCCCAGCATCGTGTCCTCGTGCTCTGGAGGTGTCGTTGTCTTTGCCACGGACTACGGCCAGGTGAGAACCGCTAACCTCTCGATGGTGTTTTTATTTTCTTAACACGACTTTTCCATAATTTTGCCTTTTTAAGGCCGAGGACTGTGATGCACCAGAACTTTCCTCCCCGTTTTTCTTCCCAATAGTTGTTATAGTGGGTGTGTCCAACTTTAAAGCTGCACAGATGTCTTTAATCTGATCTAAAACTGTGAATTACTGTTTTTTTTCTGGTAAATTTACAAGTATAAAATATTTTATGAACCAGTGTGGTGAGTGATGCTTCTCCATCGTAACTTGTAAAAATTTAATATTTGATAGATTATTGGCAACCAGTCAAAAAGGCTGTTAAATTTTGTATGTTTGAATCGGACTTTTCAAATTCAGAAACCAGTTCAGTCTCTTCTTCAAGGAGACTTTTTTGCACAACTCAAGCAATCAAGGCGTTATCAGTTAGTTGGTGATAAAACCATCAGTCGAGCGGTTGTTTCAGCACAAATCTTTAATGTTCTTTTGTTCTAGTGAATGAAGCAGTTGCAAAGATTGCAAAATGTCTAAAGCTCTTCTCACGCAGGAGGTGTGTTGGTGGCAACCACTGGTGTGCTGTATTCACAGGGGTGTCAATGTCCAACCCCTCGTCCACATCATGACACCTGGGTAACTGATCAAGTAGGGGATTGCCTGTTGGGTTGAAATATGGTGAGGGTCTTGTGTGTCCCGTAGCCATGAAGGCCGAGCGGGAACCCTGCACATGAGACAGCTGATGGGTCTCTGATGAAACAAGAAGTCCTGAATGGCAGAAGGAGACAGGAGGTGATAGTTTGTGACCCAACAGCTGTGAAGGCAGGTGAAGTGCTGCAGCAGATCCTCAGACACTGATTATTTGGGATTTTCCAGCCATTGAAACAGGCTGAGGATCTGTCAAGGACTGTGCGTTTGTTGGCGTGTAACAACATTCCCACGTTCAACAAACCTGCGCACAGGCGTCTCTGGGTCGATCCTGTCTGGGAATTGATCAAGCGACGAGCTTCCTCACCACTGAGGGATTATGCGGGGTTCATTGTGCGTCGTCTGATACTTCCTTGCCAGTGTTTGTCAACTCCCCCCTTTTATTCCCCTTTAAAATTTTATCATGGATTTGGAGTTTCTGGACAACCTAATGCTTTCCAGCCTGTCACACAGATGGCATGTCTGTGGCATGTGCACCATGAGTGAAGTTGAGTGCCAAGTCTTATGAACTACATGCACCGTTACATGCCACAAAAACAGCATCTACGAGGTCTATTAGAAAAGTATCCAACCTTATTATTTTTTTAAAAAACCATATGGATTTGAATCAAGTATGATTACATCAGCCAAGCTTGAACCCTCGTGGGCATGCGAGAGTTTTTTCACGCCTGTCGGTGACGTCATTCGCCTGTGAGCACGCCTTGTGGGAGGAGTGGTCCAGCCCCCTCGTCAGATTTTCATTGTCTGAGAAGTTGCTGAGAGACTGGCGCTGTGCTTCATCAAAATTTTTTCAAAAACTGTGAGGCACATCCGAGTGGACACCATTCGAGAAATTCAGCTGGTTTTCGGTGAAAATTTTAACGGCTGATGAGAGATTTTGGATTGTTTCTATCGCTGTAAGGACTTCCCACAGAGCGGGACATCGCGCAGCGCTCCGAGGCGACGTCGTCATCCTGTTTCAAGCTGAAATTCTCCAAATTTAAGCCTCTGTTGACCCAGGACATCGTGAGAGAACAGAGAACTTTCAGAAGAGGTCGGAATCAGCAGTTTATCCGGACATTCCACTGTTAAAGGAGATTTTTTTAATGAAAGACGTGCGGACGGATCGGTGCGGTGGCTCGCAGCTGGCGCAGCGCGCCCGCCACAGGAAAAACACCTCCGTTGGAAGCCTTAAGGACAAGTTGGAACATGCCCTGCTGTAAGCCGCCTGGATTTTACAAATGGTTATCAACACGGAGGTGTTTTTCCTGTGGCGGGCGCGCAAAAACATATGAATCAAATCCATATAGTTTTTTAAAAAATAAAACGGTCGGTTTCTTTTCTAATAGACCTCGTATGTGAGGGTAGTAAGTGATGTTTTTGTAACATCAGTGAGATGTTCATCTGGCAACAGGACTTTCTGCTCTAAAGGTCATTCCTCGTCAAATCAGCTATGATGCAGTCACATCCAGAGTTCATTCTGTGATGTCATATATACTGAACAAAAATATAAACACAACACTTTTGTTGTTGCTCCTGTTTTTCATGAGATGAACTAAAAGATCTAAAACATTTTCTATATACACTAAAGACCTATTTCTCTCAAATATTGTTCACACCAGACACTGACACCCCCCCCCCCCCCCAGCACCACCACCAATAAAGCAAAACTGCACATGAAAAATGGGAGCCAAAAAAAGTGTTTGTGTTTATGTTTTTATTCAGTGTAGAAACCGAGGCATTTAGGAGTCCCACTCCGTTCTGTTATTTCAGCAAAACACATTATGGAAAAAGTGTTGTGATGTCATGTAGAAAAAAGGAAGCACAGAACCGCAGAAATGACTGTACAACATTTCAAACATGTTTGCTGAAACACTGGGTTTGATTGTTTTTGAAAAATTAATTTAAATATATTTTGTAACAATATAATCAAATGCTCCAACTTATCAAAATGTGCAAAAAATAAAGAGACGCTGTTTGACCGTTTCCTATGATGACGGTGCTAAACTGTTGGGATTTGCGTTGACGTGAAGCATCACGGCAGCACTTGGACGTGAATGTCTTCAGGCGGCGCTGCGGTAAAGTGGATGATTCTGTGCGGCTTCACCCTCCATCATGTCCCGTGTGGTTGCTGAGCTCTGGGGCCTGAGGATTTAAGGTCCTGTTGAGCTGGTGTATTGTCCCGAATATTTAGTGGCAGAGACATTCTTATCTGGTGGTTCCTTTTCATGCAGAGACCTCTGGATGCTGAAGCTGAAGACCTGCACACCAGAGTTTGTAATATGCAGCAGGACTCCAGCTATTTATTTCTGTTTAAACCTTCTGAAAGGGAAAATAAACCTGATAATCTCCAACATACACAGTATGGAAGCTGCTAAATGTGGCTCATGAAGGCTAACGGCTGATTTTCTGACATGAACACATCGTGCATGGATATAAATGTGGTTTTGTTGCTGTCACAGTAATTCAGTTTTGGTGTTGTTTCGTTCATGCAATTGTGTTGCTTTGTGTGTCCTCGGCGGCCGTCTGTTCTGTTACTGGAGGTGAACATCACCTGTTCAGGTGGAGAACAGGTGTTTGTGTGTGAAAGAGCCTGAGCCAGCTCTAAGCCCCGCCCACCTCAGTAACTGTGTGTTTGTGCATGAGACCCACACATCATCTGCAATAAGCACAGGTGTGCTGATAATTAAGAGTAGATCCCTATTGATCAGTTGGCTGATAATTTTGGCCAATATGAGCCTTTCACCAACACATCAGCATTATGTTTGATAACATGAAAACAAATATTTTACCAAATACAGAAAAACTTTGGCTATTAGAAATGATGTTATTACGTAGTTTGTCAAGCATAAGTTGAACCGATCACTTAATTTAGACAGGTGGCCAGCTCTGGGAAGAGTCCTGCTGGATCTGAACGTCTTCCATTTATGAATGATGGAGGCCACTGTGCTAATTGGGACCTTCACAGCAGCAGAAATGTTTCTGTACCCTTCCCCAGATTTGTGCCTCGAGACAGTTCTGTCTTGGAGGACAACAGGCAATTCTTTGTCTTCATGTTTGATTTGTGCTCTGACATGCACTTTCAACTGTGACACCTTATATGTAGACAGGTGTCTCATTTCATCTCATCTTCAATCGCCTGTCCAGAATTGGGTTGCTGGGGCAGCAGCTCCAGCAGGGGACCACAAACTTCCTTTTTTGGGGGGGGCCACATTAACCACCTCTGTCTGGGTGATATCTGGGTCTTTCCCAGGTCTCCTCCCAGATGGACATGTCTGGAACACCTCCCTAGGGAGGTGCCCAGGGGGCATTCTTACCAGATGTCCACAACCACCTGAGCTGGCTCCTTTCAACGTGAAGTAGCAGTGGCTCTACTCTGAGCTCTCCATGGATGGCCGAGCGTCTCACCTTTGTCTCTAAGGGAGACACCAGACACTCCCCTCAGGAAACCCATTTCGGATGCTTGCACCTGCGATCTGTGCTTTCTGTCATGACCCAATCCTCATGATCATAGGTGAGAGTAGGAACGAAGATTGACCAGTAGATCAGGAGCTTCACCTTTTGGCTCAGCTCCCTTTTTGTCACAACAGCATGACCGAGTGAATGCAATACTGTCCTTGCTGCACCAGTTCTCCAGCCAATCTCATGCTCCGTTGTCCCCTCACTCGTGAACAAGACCCCGAGGTACTTGAACTCTTTTACGCTGAGCAAAACCTAATTCCCTACCCGGAGTAGGCAATCCATTGGTTCCCTGCTGAGAACCATGGCCTCAGATTTAGAGTTGCTGATCCTCATCCCAGTCACTTCACACTTCAAACTGACTCAGTAAGTGCTGGAGGTCACAGGCTGATGGAGCAAACAGGATCACATCATCTGTAAAAAACATTGATGAGACCCTGAGCCCATCAAACTGAAGATCCTCCTACCGCCAAGTTCACCTCAATGTCCTGTCCATGAATACCGCAAACAAGATTCATGACAAGGTGCAACCCTGGCTGAGGCCAACCCCCACTGGAAACAAGTCCATTTTACTGCCACGAACCTGAACACAGAGATTTGATGGCCCTGAGAAGGGACCCCCTCACTCCATACTCCCACAGCACCTCCCACAGTATCTCCTGGGGTACCTGATAATGCATCTTCTCCAAGTCCACAAAACACATGTAGACTGGATGGGCATACTCCCAGGCACCCTTCAGGATCCTTGTGAGAGTGAAGAGTTGGTCGGTGTTCCACGACCAGGACGGAACCCACATTGTACTTCAGTTTGGCAATTGGTACTTGGTTCGGCCAAACCCACCTTTCCAACACCCTGGAGTAGACTTTACCAGGGAGGCTGAGTAGTGTGATGCCCCTGTAATTGGCACAAACTCTGTTCCCCTTTTTTAAAAATGGGGACCACCACCCCAGTTTCCCACTCCTTACGCACTGTCCCAAACCTTAGTGCAGTGTTGAAGAGACGTCTCATCCAAGACCGTCCCTTCTTACCCAGAGCCTTCAGCATTTCTGGACAGATCTCGAGGAATATTAACAATCATCTTGTGTTTCTTCCATTTTCTAATAATTATGCCAACAGTTGTTTCCTTCTCACCAAGCTACTTGCTTATTGTCCTGTAGTCCATCCCAGCCTCATGCAGGTCTACAGTTTTGTCCCTGGTGGTCTTGGCCATAGGTTGGAGTGTGATTGATTGATTGTGTCCACAGGTGTCTTTTATACAGGTAACGAGTTCAAACAGGTGCAATTAATACAGGTAAAGAGTGCAGAGTAAGAGGGCTTCTTAAAGAAGAACTAACAGATCTGTGAGAGCCAGAATTCTTTGTGGTTGATAGGTGATCAGATACTTATTTCATGCAATGTAGGTAAGTCCCTTCGGCTCCTCCCTTGTTTGCACTCGGGGTCGCCACAGCAAATCCAAGGTGGATCTGGATGTTGAATTGACACAGGTTTTACACCGGATGCACTTCCTGACGCAACTCCACATTACATGGAGAAATGTGGCAGGGGTGGGATTTGAACCCCTGCCGCATTTCTCCATGTAATGTGGAGTTGGAGAAATGTGGCAGGATGCAATAAAATGCAATTATTTAAAAATCATAAAATGGGATTTTTTTTTAGATTCTGTTTGTCACAGTTGAAGTGCACCTCCAATAAAAATTACAGACCTCAGTGGATCGAATATTTATTTGCCTCACTGTGTGTGTGTGTATATATAATTCTTTTTTAAAACTCTCTAATATCAGTATCAGTCTCAAAAAATCCTATCGGTCGGACTCTGAAAATGATCAGCAGGAATGACGATCTCCTCTTTAGTCCAAAATCATGAAGCACAGTCCTCCAGTGAAGCTCGCTGTTGACCTTCATGTGGTTTAGAAGCTCTTGGAGGCGGGATGACAGATGATTGACAGGCTCCAGGCAGCTAATCGCTTCAGTAACATTTAATTAGGGCTCCAGCGTTCAGCCTGTCCAGGCAGCAGGAATGAAACTCTTTATTGAGAGTCTTTAGGGGGAAAACTGATCCCTCTTTGCCCCTCATCATCACCGCTGCTCACTCTTCCTGTCAGAGCATTGGACAGGTTTGTCTCTGCCCTCCTTAGAACCTCCAGCATGAAAAGAAGCAGCTGCTGTTTGAGGCAGCAATTCATCTCCTGGTGCTTTGTCCTGCAGTCAGCTCAGAAACACTGAAACCTGATCCGGACAGCAGAAAGCCCAAGATCCCTGCTGGCATACAGTGCTGGTTTATTAAATAAATAAATAAAGGGCTACTGCTAACGATTATTTTCATCATTGATAATTCATTGATTATTTTCACGATTATTTGATTAGTTAGGCATATAAACTGTAAACAAAAAAGGTGAAAAATGTTTATCATTGTTATCTGGAGCCCAAGATGATGCTTTTAAATGTTTTAAGATATTCCATTTGCTGTGAGACAAGGGAAAAGCACTAATAAAATAAACCAGAGAATATTCACATTAAAGAAGCTGAAGTCAAAGAATTTGGATTTTTTTTTTTCATAAAAAAGACTTAAAACGATTCAATTATTAAAAAAATAAATAAATAAAAAGTTGTTGGTTAATTTTGATTCATTTCTTTGTTTAATAATAGTTAAATTTCACAGGTGTATCTGGACCTGGAATAGAAACCACTCCGGGGCAGATCTGCAAAAATGACCCAAGCTGGAAAACTGTTACACTTTCTACAAGTGACTGTTCAAAACGTGTCGTGTTAACACAACGAGCTTCAGGAAGTTAGTGTGACAATATAAATGTTCATTGATATTGATAAAATCTTATCAATTCTCAGCCTTAACAAAGTGGAAACGTTAAGAAAACTTAATAGAATTATTTTTCTACAGATCATTTCTACAAAAAGATTATAAATCAGTAAAATTTTGTTTGCAAAAATGAGGCAGAGCTCCTGCTTCTTTTTTTAAATGATGACAGCTTCAACTTATAAAAACCACATTGAAGTTTCTTTTGTTGGTTATTTCGTTGGTTGGTCTGAATAAGAATCATTTAATCGTCCAAGTGTTGATTCACTTCCCTGATTGATTTTATTAAGTCTATCCTGACTGAGCCACGGATGGATCCTGTTGATCCCGGAGCACTCCTCCGCTGTGATGCTTTGTTTCAGAGATTTACTGTTGTTTGCATCTCTCGCTCGACTTAGTGCCTGGTGCTCAAGGCTTTGTGCTGATGCGCGGAATACCAACTCCATCCATGACAAAACTAATTATGTCAGATCCCAAAGACTGCCTGTCCAGTACTCAGGTCTGACCCATACAGCAGGACTGTGCCCAGCCTCTGCACCCTGTGCAGGGAACAAAGAAACATTAGCGGAATTCCCAATGACAGTAGGGCTGTACAATATGGCCAAATTATCGTATCTCAATATTGTCATATAAATTGTCATGTGAATGCCACTTATATACATGCTGTCCATATTCTTGAGCCGCTTAGGTGGGTAGGGAGAGTTCCCATGGGATACAAAGCTTTTCAACCTACCATCCCTGGTTCTCAAGACCAGGCATCTAAGTGGCTCTACTCTCTCTCTCTCTCTCTCTCTCTTTTTTTTTTTAAAGATATTTAGGTGTACCTTAGTAAACACTAGTAGAGTTCCACCTTAGATTTGGAATGTATAATAGAAGATATACCTTACTGAATTTTCATCTCAGTATGATATAAGATATGACTATGATTTGACACAAAGTGCAGCAACAGTGAAAATTAAACATTCTTAAACAAAACAGTAATAATACCACACTCATTTTGCACTCATCATAAGGTTAGAATACTGTGCCCTCCAAAAGCATTGGAACACTTGAAATTTCACACATTTTAATTTGTTTATGCCATTTTAAATACAAGAAATACAATAAAATAAAGAATAAAAATTTCTAAAATTATCTTCCTCAAACTGAAAGCAAATCTCTAAAACTTGATAAAACCTGTAAATAATAATCAGTTTTATTGCCAGTTCTCTTTAGACAAGTCAGGGGATGGAAACATGAACATTTCCAAGTCACTGAATATGTCTTGGACTTTATTTACATCAATTATGAAAAAATACAAAAGTTTCTTTCACCAAAACATCAAATCTAGGTTTTCATCTCAAATGTACTATCTGTCAAATTGTAGCTTAACTTTCAGGTCTTCTTTTTAAGAAAAATCCTCCTCTGCACCACTTCATCAGGAAGCTGGATTTTATATTTTTAATTCATTTATATCAAGTTGTAGAGATTTGCTTTCAGTTTCAGTTAAGGAAGATAATTTTAGAAAAACAATGTATTTGAAATGAAATAAACAAATTAAAATGTGTGAAATACCAAGTGTTCCAATACTTTTGAGGGCAATTGAGAAATACTGAGGAGCAGCATCTTACATTTCATATATAGTGCAGCAGATGAGTGGAATCCTGCAAATGGTGATACAAGCATCAAATTCAGCACAAATAATCCATAGACATGAACTCTTCTGAAAAAACTGATCAGCCAATTGAATTTTCAATATGCAGCCAGGTAGGGGTTAATTGAAGAATTAGACAGGGGTCAAAATTAAAACATGCTCCAATCATATAGAAAACTACACCGCATTATTTGACTGATCATAAAGATTCCAAAAAAGGTATAGTTTGGACAATCTGTGACTGAATGTTAAAGGCGTTATGAGGTAAAATCAGCAAGAATGGTAACAAAGGTCAGTTTTAGTTTGTACAGGGGTCAAAAGTTAATTTTGCTCCAGCTGTGTTTGTGCTGAATTTGATGCTTATATAATCATTTAAAGGATTGTTTCAGTTATCTGCTGCACTAATAAGCCAACAGAGCATGAACCAGCTGCTGTCTGTTAGCTTAAACATGTGTATAAAAGGCAACCTGAATTAAAGGAGAAATGCTGTTTTTTACAACCTGGACCTCATTTCTGGCATAAAATACCGTCGTTTACTCACCAATATAAGTTTAGTGTGATTAGAAGTCCATAGTTCAAACAACATGTTCAGTTCAAATCTGATGCAAACATTTTTCTTCTGCTAAGGTGGATTAGAACTTTTTGTGGTACACAGCACAAACTACTGGACAGGAGGAATCTAGCAGTCAGTGTGACTCACTGATTTGAAAATGCAGGTCTTTCAACCAGATGTGCGGTGACGTGACATGTCAAATCAGATTTCAGGGGAGTCCAGTGAAACCCCGGCCTCCGCTCTACCTCCACCCATGCCAGGGAGTGTTCAACATTGGACATTTCCTGTTTCACTGTGACTGAGAATTTGGCACTTCCTGTTTGAGTGTGAGCTTGCCACTGAGTTCCCATGAGATTCCATGGGCTCTCATCTGTCAATTCAGGAAGTGTTTGGCAGTCATCATTGGAGGGGACTTTAACGTTGCTTTAAAGTGGATATGACACTTAAAGACAACATAGTCTTATTACATGTAACAAAGGTTATATAATTCGGTCAACCTAAGCGTTTTAGGAAAATGGACGCAGTTCTCCTGTTATATACAGCATTTGAACGTCCCGCCACTGAAAAATGTGCACACCCCGTGACCAGCTTCCCGCTGAGCACCAAGCCTGAAATACGTCACTACGTGTAGACCGTATCGGCTGTTTACACTTTTTTTAGCGGCAGAAACTTTGATTAAACACAGCTCTCAGGGACTTGTTTGTCGATATGCCTGACCAGTGTGTTGCAGCATATTGCACAAACACAAGGGCGAAAGGTTTTAGCCTTTTCAAGTCCAGGCAGATTGATCGAAAGCCGTGGTGTTGTGCAATGCACGAAATGTCAGGCTGCCGCTCGCTCCGTTCGCACACATGCATTTGCTCCCGACAGCAGACACTTTCCTCTACCGTCTCCATGTTCTCACCGCTCACAGGAACACATAAAATGTCAACCCCAAATAATATGTTCACAATAATCTTGAAGTGGTCAAGGAACTTGTAAAAATATCACTGCAATACGTAGTAAACACAGCAGCGGCATGTTCACTGTTTTTGGCGATCTTTTTCGAAACTTTCGGTGTTTATTTCCTATTCTTTCGTGAAAACAACGTAACTATACATGGATGAATGCAATGCCAGGCACTCAAAAATGGAAAAAACCCGAAGGTAATGACGGTGGTTCACAAGTAATAGCTACACTATCGCGGCTCGGGAACAATAACAAAGGCAGCAGACAGATGCTAGAATCGAAAATGCTATAATTAGAGTGTTATAAACAGCAGCAACAAAAATTAAAGCCTACCTTACCATTCCATATTCTGCAGCCTTTCAAAATCCATCGGAATTGGCACGTCTCTTGCCTCTGCTTTGGCTCCGCCATAAACACCGTCGGCATTATTTTCGCTGCCAAAATGCTCCTGGTTTGAATGTTCGTCCGAAAGAAGAAAAGAAAAATTCTTCCTAGAACACACATCACACAATATAAGATGTATAAAATGGGCTTCTCAGACTCTGCTGTTTGTTCACAGTGTGAACTAAACACCACTGATACCTATTTTCATGCCCTTTGGCTCTGCTCACCTGTCCACTGTTTTTGGTCCAAAGTCACTGAAAAATTGTCCTCCATCTCGGGATGTAGAATTCCCTCATCTTCCTAATTTATGTTTACTTGGAAAGATAAACAATTAATTAATATTAACCACTGGTCAAACCTCTTTTTCGAATATATATCAGAAAAATATCCACTTCAATAAGAAATCAATTGACACAATTTAATGAAACATGGTCCTTATTTATCAACTCATTAAATTTGAATTGGAAATTGGAGGTCTGATTTTTTTTTTTTTTTTTTTTGCCTGTTACGGAATGCCACTCTTGCACCTGTTAAAGTACTGTATTAATATTACATTATGACTTGTTCCTATTATTGTTGCCCTACTTAGTCTTCTTTCTTGTGCTGCAGATCCAGGTTGCAGCTCAGTGTGGTACTCTTGTTGTCAGAGATTGACACTATGTGTTTTTTTCCTCTTGAAAATAAATGAATTGGTGGAGGAGAGAGCTTGTGTCTTTAAGAGTTGGTGGCCCCTCAGGTATGGTGGGGCTGTGCAGCCTGTGTGTGGGGGGATGGATTTGTTGTCCGGCTATAGAGTCCTGGGCTTGCCTGGGGATTTGGGGTCGGGGGTGGGGCTTCGAAGGTCTGGAGGGTTTGCTTTCCAGTGCTGCCTGGTGGCTCTGCGGGCTTCTGGGCCGGTTGGGCCAGGTGCTGGCCCACTCTCCCTTCCGGCTCCTCCCATGTCGGGTGTGGGTGCGCCTTGTGCCTGGGGGGGTGCTGGGCGGCTGGCCGGCCTGTCTGTGGGGGCGCCGTTGCCACACCGTGGGGCTGCTGGTCCTGTTGGGGGGTTGGGGGTAATTGGGCAGACGTCGTTCCTTTTCATGTGGGGGTCTATACACTCTGCTGTTGGCTGGCTGGGGTCCGGTGCCTGGGCGGGGGATGGTGCCTCTCCCTGGGGCTCGGTGCATATGTGTCCTTCCGTGCCCCTGCCTCTCCCTCCGGGTCTGTATGTCTCCCTGTGGCTCCTCGGTTGCCCCTGCTGCGCTTGGGTCTCATCTCGCGCTTTTCCTGGTTTGGAGACTGCCATGTGGGGTGGCTTGTCCATTTCCGGCTGCCTGGCCCCCTGTCCCCCCGTTTGTTTGTTTTTTCCCATGGGGTTCCGGTGCTCCTCTGGGACTGCCCGCCTCCCACCGTCTTGTGGTTCCCTGGTGTCTCTGTTGGGTCTGGGGGTGGGCCGTGGGACCCAGTGGAGCCGCTGTGTGTGGACCGCTCCCTGCACCTCGCCTCTCTTCCGCTGGCTGCTTGGGGTTGGACTTCACATATGACACCCTTCGTGTTGTTTTGGTGGTCGCCCCTTCCTGATAGAAGTTGTCAGTTGTCTTTAAGTAGGACACATCACGTTCACTGTCTGTCTTGCACAAATAAATTGCATATATGTGTATTAATGTACATAAATGGTTCTGCCACTGTGGCATTTACCATTACTATATATGTAGACGGGGGAAGAAAAAAGAAAAAAAAAAAAAAAACAGTCCTAGTTTCACATAATTGTATAGTTAAAACACCTCATGTCTATTTTCCTTTGAGTTAGACATTTAAATCTGGAAGTTTGAATCATTGCACAGTTTTGTGCACCCGCAGTGTCTCTCTGAAGATTTAGGTGGACATGTTCTGTATTAACGTCGAACACTGCATAGTGATGGCAACGTGAAGTCACGGTGTCGAGGTTTCGACATTCCAGCGACCCTCCAGGCCAACTGCTTCACCAAAAGCTTTATTCCTTTAAGTCTCATTCAGCAGCTCATTACAGACTAACATCTACTGGTCAAATTATGTATAGCACACTTCAACAATAGCTTCAAGGCCACGTTGAAGAGTTTCTGTGAACATGTAACAGCAAACAACATCATCATCATTATTTGGTAGATGTAAAGAGCAAGTTTTCTTTCATATTAACTGAGAATTTGATCACTTTAAATAGAAAAATTGAATTTCATTCCTCTGGATGTCACTGCATTGGTGTTTGTCTTTTTACTTGATAGTGAAGGAAAAGAGCTTTTTTCTGCGGGACAGGTGAAAATATTTTTTCATAATGTGTAAGGTTGAGGTCTGGAACAAATCGGACAGTTCTGTGCTTTTCTGGGGAATATTCAGCGAACAAATGCTGATATGTAAGGTTTACTCATCATTAATGTAACAGTTTTCTTTGTGAAATGACATAAAATTTTGGAATCAGCCCTTACAACAACCCTCAAAAGCCTTCCAGCACAGAATGTATCCTCAGAGACCGATAGGAATAGGAGAAGTTTAGACTCCTGTAAAATATCTGGACAAAATAACAGCTTTATTTTCAGCTGGGAGAAAAAAAAAAAAACTTGTGACAAAACATGTGATCCAAAGGGAATGTTGGGAACTGTAGCAAATGAGCAGATGTGGCAGGTTTGGAACTTGTGGTTGCAAATTAAAAAAGCTGAATTTCAGCACACTGAATCGATGCCAAGTGCCAAACGGCAATGACAAATTGTGCACAGCAGAGATAACCAATGTTCTGTGAAAATGATCTGAAAAAGAATTCAGAAACTGAAAAAGTAAAAAAAAAAAAAACACAAAACCACAAAAAACACTTTGATTCAAGTGCATGAACTAAATACATACTCCTGACATTTGATCACATCTAATTTAGCTTATGAAAAGCCACTTTGAACAGAACTTTGACCTTGAAAATGATTCCAAGGTAAAAATTTGTGGAATTGGAAACTCGTCTTGGAGGAGGTTTTAACTCTGAGTTCAGTGCTCTAGTTTATTTTTTTATTTTTTTTTTGGGGGGGGGGGGGGGTGTACACACAGTAGCATTTTTGAGTGCTAAATAAAACATGGCCTAGTGATATATTTATTTCTCTCACTCAGCCGTTTCATTAGCCACTGATGGGGAAACCTGCGTAAGGTCGTATTTACTGAAAAACTTGAGTTTCATTCGAGCTGATATGAAAAGGACGGGAAGTCAGTCAGCTTTTGATTTCAGGACCTGCTTGACAAAACCTTTTTAAAAACCTGTTTCCAGGTCTACACCTACAAGCAGAACGCGCTGACCAGGCAGAAGGTGCAGCCGATGCACAGCAGCAGCATCCGCGGCGTGGAGGACATGGCGGCTCTGGAGGACCTTCACGACGGCGCCATCATGCACAACCTGTTTCAGCGCTACCAGCAAAAATGCATATATGTAAGTGTACAGTGAATCTGACGGTGGTCCTTCGCTGCTGATTTTTGGCCCCAATTTCAAAATAGAGGAAATTTGGCCCAATTGTTAAAAGGTTTTTTTTTTTTTTTTACATAATCCATATGTAATCATAGTTCTTAGTTCTGTTTATGTCCACTTGTACATGATTGTAAGTGATTATTGATTAATTCACCCGAGTACATATGAGTAATTTAAACACTTTTTCCCCACTCTTTTCCAAAAAAATAAATGTGTCTGTTTGAACCTCAAAACTTTTTTTTGTGGGTTTCGTGTTGTGTTGGAGGATCAGGAGGCGGCTCGAGAGAACGGGAGGTCTGGATTACAGCATACCTGAGTGTAAACTTTCACCTACTTTTACACAAGATTTCCTGATCTACACCAAATAAATACAATGCTGCACTTTTTGTATCGCAAATTTTTCCTACATCACAAATTTATTTAATCCTCTTTAAATCTTTCCTGATTGCTCACATTCTTCTACAGACACTACTTTTACCACTAATTGTACCTGATTCCAGGCATTGATTGATTATGTGATGTTTTTTTTTGTTTGTTTGTTTGTTTTTGTTTTTGTGCCATAAATGATCGGGTATCAATAATTAATAAAGAGGACAGACTTTGACATCACAAATTGTACAGATGCAGATCTGTTAATCCTCTGAATCATGAGCACTTACTTTTTTGTTCTTTCTTTATTTTGCTTCTGTCACATTTTTACTCATTGTCGGCACATTTTTGTTTACTGCACCTGGAAGTGCTGCATCACTTTGCAAATGTCTAGAAGTCATTAAAGCTCAAAAATTACTTTTGTGCAAATAATGCAGTTACAAAGTCATAAACCATCAAAATTGAACTTCTTTGGTAATTTATTTAACAAAAATACAAGATGGATAGATGGATAGATGGATGGACTTTATTGTTGCCATACTTGGGAAATTCTTGAAACTCTAATAGTAATAAATGTTTCCCACAAATGTTAGAATATTGGGAGAAAAGCTATTTTAACATCAAACCTATCTAATTAATTACAGGATTTGTGATACATTAATATGAATTAATTGCTTGTATAAAGTTTTGCTGTGAAAATCATTTTGTAACAGCTAAACAGCATATGAATAGCATCTATGTTAAGGTTAGGGGTCCGGATTGAACCGATCCAGGCTGGTAATGAACCCAAATGCAGGGAGCAATGAAGAGAGTGGGAATGAACAAACGAATATTTATTTACAATAAATGTGGAACAAAAGTTCGTTGATAAATCAAGAAGCCAGGAGAGTGGAGACAGGGCCCGCTTCAGGCGGTGGAAACTGGGAGCTAGAGTGCAGTTGGAACCAGGCAGGTGGAGTAGGAACTGATAGGAATCCAAGGCAGGAACCGGTGCCAGGTGGCCGCAAACGGAGCTGAGGACAGAGGTGTGTTCTGAGAAGACGAGGAGACAAAGTTGAGTAGATGCACTCATAACACAGGAGGCTCAATTAAGGAATGCTCTGAGTTCAGCAATGCAGTGCAGCAGCATGACAATGAAGCAGTTCAGATTTAGCTGACACTTGCTCAGAATTGTTCAGCATCAGAAATGGCTTGATAGTTCTTATGAGGTGAGCATAAAGTTTTGTTCAGTTTCAGGAATTACAGAGAAGGAATATACAAATGTAGTTCTCAGGCTGGTGTCCTGTGAGAGCGGAATCTCAGGATCGCAGACGAACAGCAAACTTAGCTGAGCGTCCCCGAATAGATGTAGCAGAATGCGGGAGTGAACAGGCATTGCAGCATGGAAGCCAGCAGAGGAAGGCATCTGGAAACACCGAAAATATCAAAAACTCTATTGCGGAAAATAGAGCGGCCAGGTTACCTCGTGAAGAAGCTGCAGGAAGCTCAGGATTCACACTGAGGAATTCTCTGTGAAATCTCACTGAGATTCTGGCACTGGTGAGCTGGAAACCAGGGTTTAAATACACTGCGGATAATGAGAAGCAGGTGAATCACAGGTGCGAGAACAGGTACCTCAGCTCCGCTTGCGCGCCGCCTGGAGGGAAAACGCACAACACACAAAAGGACAGACAAGGCAAGGGGCCAAAGCACCCCACAACAATCTGTCCAATTTTCAAAATAAAGCACCACGTAGACTATGGATCATATTTAATGCCATTAATAAAAACTGTAACAATATTAAACACAAAACCAACAACTACAAATAAAGAAACCTTAACTACACCAACTACTCCACCGTGGTAGGAGAACAAAATCCACAGAAGAATGTAGTGGTTTTAGGGAAACAAACGCTCTGCTAGGGATCTGATGGATGATTAATATCCCATATATGCAACTTCGTAAAGCCGCAGCTGGTGGAGTTTGTGCCTGATCACCTTGTTGTGAGAGCAGTATCAAATGATGTACTGGCGCAAAGCAGTTAGCTTGTTGCTACGTGCTTTGAGTTGATATTTCAGGCAGGAAAATGTTGGATAGTCCAAACTTTCCAGACATCAGTTGTTGCACAGACTGGCATTCCATCCGCGTGTCTTTTACATTAACAGTTCCCGCTGACAGGGACTAACAGTGTCGTCTTCTTTGTGTTTACAGAGCTACCATGGACAGAGCAATGGCCAGGCATCATGGAATGCCATTAATCTGATCCCCAGCCTGTATCCATCTGTTTATGGAACACTTTATTCTCCATGGGAGCAGAATGTTAAAACATGATTTGCTTCTTTGATAGCTGCCTCCATTCTGGGCCAGACAGCACGTGACTGTATGCCAGCATAAGGTTAACTGTGACTGCACTGGAATGAATTGGTTTTGATCCAGTTATTCATTTATTTCATAAATTTTGTATTTTTCAGAGGTGTGGTGATGGTTGTTATCTTGCATCAGAGCGCCACCACCTGCTGCACACTGTGTATAAGCACAGATCGCTTACAACCCCAATTCCAATGAATTTGAGACGTTGTGTAAAATGTAAATAAAATACACCACAAAGACAAGATATTTAATGTTCAAACTGATAAACTTTATTGTTTTTGTGCAAATATTTGCTCATTTTGAAATGGATGCCTGCAACATGTTTCAAAAAAGCTGGGACAGCGGTATGTTTACCACTGTGTTACATCACCTTTCCTTCTAACAACACTCAATAAGCGTTTGGGAACTGAGGACACTAATTGTTGAAGTTTTGTAGGTGGAATTCTTTCCCATTCTTGCTTGTTGTACGACTTCAGTTGTTCAACAGTCCGGGGTCTCCATTGTCATATTTTTGCGTCACAGTGTGCCACACATTTTCAATGAGTGACAGGTCTGGACTGCAGGCAGGCCAGTCTAGTACCCGCACTCTTTTACTATGAAGCCACACTGTTGTAACACGTGCAGAATGTGGCTTGGCATTGTCGTGCTGAAATAATCAGGGACGTCCCTGAAAAAAAATGTTGCTTGGATGGCAGCATGTGTTGCTCCAAAACCTGGATGTACCTTTCAGTACTGATTGTGCCATCACAGATGTGTAAGTTGCCCATGCCATGGGCACTAACACCCCCCCATACCATCACAGATGCTGGCTTTTTAACTTTGCGCTGGTAACAATCTGGATGGTCTTTTTCCTCTTTTGTCTGGAGGACACGATGTCCATGATTTCCAGAAACAATTTGAAATGTGGACTCATCAGACCACGGCACACTTTTCCATTTTGCGTCTGTCAATTTCAAATGAGCTCAGGCCCAGAGAAGGCGGCGGCATTTCTGGATGTTGTTGATGTACGGCTTTCGCTTTGCATGGTAGCGTTTTAACTTGCACTTGCAGATGTAGCGACAAACTGTGACAACTGAAAATGGTTTAGTGAAGTGTTCCTGAGCCCACGCAGTAAGATCCTTTACATAATGATGTTGGTTTTTAATGCAGTGCCACCTGAGGGATTGAAGGTCACGGGCATTCAGTGTTGGTTTTCGGCCTTGCCGCTTACGTGTAGAAAGTCCTCCAGATTTTCGGAATCTTCGGATTATATTATGGACTGTAGATGATGGAATCCCTAAATTCCTTGCAATTGAAGTTGAGAAACATTGTTCTTAAACTGTTGGACTGTTTTTTTTTTTCACGCAGTTGTTCACAAAGAGGTGATCCTTGCCCCATCTTTGCTTGTGAACAGCTGAGCCTTTTGGGGATGCTCCTTTTATACCCAATCATGACACTCACCTGTTTCTAATTAGGTGTTCTTGAGCATTCATCAACTTTTCCAGTCTTTTGTTGCCCCGTCCCAACTTTTTTGAAACGTGTTGCAGGCATCCATTTCAAAATGAGCAAATATTTGCCCAAAAACAAAAAGGCCAACAGTTTGAACATTAAATATGTTGTCTTTGTGGTATATTCAATTGAACATAGGTTGAAGAGGATTTGCAAATCATTGTATTCAGTTTTTATTTATGTTTTACACAACATCCCAACTTCATTGGAATTGGGGTTGTAAAACAATAAACCTGGACCGTGTCATGAAGGACATTGGATTAAACCAGTCCTTCATAAGACGTTAAACTGAAAGAAGAGTAATGGGTGTTATGAAGCAGAGGAGCTGAGGTGATTAACGAGGACTTTGTTTTTCATGCTGATGAGGAACCATCAGGCGTGAGCGAGCAGCTGATATCAGTCTGCCCGGTTACTGTGACTTCTCCTGAGAGCTTGTGTCGGCATCTGCTGGTTGTTGTGTAACTCTGATAAATGTCTGCAGATAAGAGGAGCTAGATCCAACGGACGGGAGTTTCTGATACTGAAGATGGAGAGATGATGTGAGGGATGTCATGACCTCCTATGCGATAGGTGCAATTGAACCGTCGTCCTTTCTGACTCCTCTCACATGGGTCGGAGGCTCTGCGCCCGGATTGCTGGAATGTGGGATTACTGTGGCGACATTCCCAAGTGCGTCTTGGATTTATCCCGAGGAGAATGGCACAGAGGCTGAGCTCAAGGTCGCCTGATGACATTGCTCGTGGTAGAGCATTGCTGAAAGGAGATGTTCAGCTCAGCATGTGGTTCTAGTGGTTTTTATGTGAGTAGACAAAGAAATCAGGGCTGAAGATTGTCATTTGGCTCAAGTATCAGCACTGCGACTGATTTATTTTGCATTTATGATATCGGCCAGATGTGATTATCATTTGAGGTGAAGGTCGTTCTTGGATTCTTCTGGTCACGTTCTGCTGCTTATCCTGGTCATGGTGACAGCAGGCCAAGCAGTTCGTCCCACACTTCCATATCCTCAGCCTCACACTTTTCCTGGGGTATCCTGACGTAACCCCACGACACGCTGCATAATCCCTGCAGCGTGTCGTGGGTTTTCCCCGGAGCCTCTCCCTGTTGGACCTGCCTGGAAGACTGCTAGATGCGTGAATCACCTCAGCTGGCTCCTTTCAATGTGAAGAAGCAGCGACTCTACTCAGAGTCCCTCCCAGATATTCTACTTGACAGGATTTGCTGGTCAACTCACTCATAATATTCTTAGTTATCGTAAGAACCAGCTCATCGTTTGCGAGGTCAGGATTGATATGGTGGTCAATCATCTCAGTTTGTGTGATATTGGGGTTCTGTAACACTTACAGCGACTGATAGGGGAAACTCATGTAGCATTTTCTGGTGCTGCACAAGACGAGCATTTTTATTGGTGAATGCCGTTAGAGTTCACTCAGTCATCATAACTAAATCAACCACTGCATGATCCAGACTAAAGGTGCCTCGGTGTTGAGGACCTCAGCAACGGGAAAAAGGTTCGAACACGCCCACATATCACCTGGCTGTGGCTAGTAAATGGCAACTTTAAGAAGGGGGGAAAGAAGTGGTTCTCTTTCTGGGTGCTTGTCATCCAGGACGCAAGGTTGTTCAGTAGTAGAGTGTATGTGACGTCACGCTGTACCAGAGTTTCATCCTAGACCTGACATTCCCTGGCAACTAAGCACAACCATGTGTGATGATTCACAGTAGATGACAACCAATAAATTTACAGTAATTGTTCCCCTGTATAAATCTCCATAGTTACAGCAGATGGACATCTCACTGAAATTCTCCAGCACTGACATGTTGAGGCAACTGTAGCGTGGCATCAACTCTGCAGCACATTCATGACAGTACATGAGGTTGAGTCTCAGAGCATCTGCTGGTGCCGTGGGTGACTGTGCAGCAAGACTCCCTCAATTTCCATGTGGGAGTCTTCCCAAGGGATTAATAAAGTTCTATCTAATCTAATCACTGTTATCACCACACGACCAAGCTGCTACCCAGGCCGACCATCGGCTCATCCACAACTCTCCAAAATAATCGTCTGTCTGCAGCCAGGTGAAATGTGGGCGTGTCCTTATCAGCACTGAGGCGCCTGTGTGCTGGATCATGTACAGAGAAACGTGTCACATGTACAAAGTGTCGTAGGTGACGCTTCTCATCTCTATGAAATGATTATTCATTCACAAGTTCTTGAGTTCTTTTATTTCCAATTTGTGCATCCAGCCGTTGATTGCTGATGACTCAGACTCGTGCTGCTCTTTGGCTTCAGCAGCGAGTTGGCAGCCTATCCCTTTGGTTTACCGCGAGTCCTTTCACCAAAACCTCTCCTCTAATTTTCCATCCTTGGAGCTCCTGGTCTTAAAAAAAAGGATGCCATCGGGGTGGAGCCGGTGCTGCTGTGATGAACTGATTGGATAATTTCATCCATACGGGAGCGTTCAGATGTGATTAAAGTAACGGAATGGCATTTGTCAAAGGTCACTGAGGTAAATGCACAAAGCTGTCTTTGTTTTAAACATGTTTACCAGGTTTGAATGGGACTTGGTATTCGTTTGTTTTCTGTGCGTTTATTGGTCAGATGGCCAGCAGGAACTTTGTTTGCCAGCTTTGTTTGCCGCGAACAGAATCAGTCAGTACGTGAGATCATATATAGAAGTCAAAAAACACTTCAGCAGATTTTTTCCTGAGCTACTGAGATCACAAAGAACACACACAAAAAAAGAAATTTTACAGAAAGTGACAAATATTAAAGGTTGAAAAAAGTGGAAACCGAAACATTTTTTTTTTTAATTTTCAAGCTTGTAACAAATAATCAAAATAAAAGTAAATAAAATAAAAATGTAAATAAACAAGCTCGGCTGGTCAGGTAGAGATAAAGATGAGAAAGCACAGGGACGCACTGAACGGCCCGTCAGCAAAACAAAACAAAAAAACCCTTTTGTGTTGTTGGTATTGTGGTGTGGAGCTTTGTGTTTGTGTGTTCATGGTGTGAGTTTGCAGCAGACAGAAATTAGTTTCACGTACTGCAGAGGGTAAGTGTGTTTGCAGAGAGCACGAAGTTTGTGAGAGAAAGAGACCGACAGAGAGAGAGAGACAGTCAGATGTCTTTTCAGTTGTAAGTAAGATAATGCACACTGACCCCAAGAAACCTCTTGATTTTGGTAGCAAAAGATCAAAGGTCAACATCACTGAAGCACACTTTCTAAAAAATATTGATAGTGCAATAACTTACATTTTAGCCACCTGATTGTCACCAAACTTGGTGTGTTCGATACACTGTATCGAACAAGGCTACTGTTATTTAGGTCATAAGATCAAAGGTCAAGGTCACTGGAGAATACTTTGTAAAAAAAAAAAATTCTGAGTGCAGTAACAGCTGTCCTACATGCCTAATTGTTACCAAACGTGGAATTTGTGTTAAGCCTGGTGACCCCAAGAAGCTTATTGCTTTGGGAGTTAAAAGGTCAAAGGTCAAAATCACTGAACTGTACTTTGTAAAATCCTTGTTCAGAATAGTGTCACTTGTCCTTGGTACGTTTCTCAAAGTTTGCCGTGGGTTACTTCAGACTGTGTGCTTGTTATACGTATTTGTGTGTTCTTAGTTTTGACATGTTGTGACATCTCTCAACCACCGTACATTTGGGTAACTAGCTGATGCAGTAACGGCAGCAGGTACCACAACAGGTCGCCACATCACCGAGCTGTTAGCCGCGCTCATTCCATGAGAGTGAACAGATAACACAGACGACGCCACACCCACTGACCAATGGCAGACACCCCCAACTCAGACGTGCCGTTATGTCACGGCGTCACTTGATTTCAAGTGTAAACGGTGGATCGTGATCAATTTAAGTGCAGGAAGCTGTGCTGGGAACATGAATATTTGGGTTTTGTGTCCCCTCGCTTCCATTTCCTGCCATCACTCAGGCAGGTTGGCCAAAGTTTCGGCTTTTTTCCCCCCATCTGGTCTTAATTTCCTTTTCATTACATGTGTCTGGCCGTGACTCTGAGAGCTCAGAGTTTTTACTCTTGTTCGCCTTCCTGCTCACTGCCTTCTGTTCTATTAGCGCCGAATGATGCCGCTCTGTAAACACGCCGCCGCTCACACAGACAGCTATCTGAGCTGTGTTACCATGGAAACGCTTTCAATTAAGTATCTGTAATTACTTAGAACACAATTAAACCAAACACTCACTGCAGAGAGAAGTGTTAAAACATTTAAGGTTTCACCATTTTATTTTGCATGTATTAAATAAAGATTTTTTTTTTTTCTTTGATTGTTCACTTTTAACAAGAATACAAATCTTCTGATCCATGGCTGTTTTGTGCATTTCTTTCAAAAGATTTTTGAAAGAAATTTTAAAAATATTTAGAATGTTTTTCATTGGTTGATTTAATCCGATTACGGTGTAAAACAACATTGCGGGTTAGAAAATAAATAATAAATTGTGAAATAAATATCACGTTTCAGATGTCATCTCTTTGGTTGGAGCACCACATGTGAGACCAGAGGTTGTGGTTCATCATGTCAGCCTATGGGGTTGGTTGGGGGCGCACTTCTGAGGAGAATCACAACCAATTAGCTTGCAGCCATGGCGTTGCCATGGAAACCGTTACTAGGACACAGCAACAGTCTAATGGAGTCCAAATGGTTGTAATTCACAGTTAACTGGAGGCATGACTTTAGCCAAATGGATTTTTTGGGGGGGGGTGTTAAGTTGTGGTGATGCTTGTGCTCCTGTGTGAGCGCCCCCTATAGGATGCAGCAGTGTGGAGCATCACACAGCTCTGTTGTCCTTTTAAAATGGTCATGAAATAATCTGTGTTTTGACACATGTGACCTCCAGTTTTTACGCTTGCATGGCGGCATGCATGGCGGCATGCACGGCGGCGGTCACGCAGTGCCGGCCCAGTGTTAATGTTTTCAGTCCCGTGTTCCCGTGTGTGTCTGTGAACAGTACAACTCTGAGCTTTAATCTTATTTGGACCAAACTTTGTGGAATGAGTGAGGATCATCCAAAGAAAATAGGATTTTTGTTTTTGGAATAATCTATTGAAAGTCAAGATCACAGACCGAGGTCAAGATTTTGGCTCAGTGCTTATAGACGGGTGATATTTTGGAGGACTGTTTTGAGTAACTGAATGAAAAACTGTGGTTTGTCTTAATCTCTAATAGAAATTCTTACTGTGCTGTTCCATTGGTCATGTGACCTTTGACCTTATGTGACCTTGATAGAGCAAACTCATTTGGAATGGCCATTGTGAAGAACTGGTCAAACATACGCCTATAGTAACTGTTAAACACTAATATGAAGTAATACATTACCTTCCCATTGGTCATATGACCTTTGACCCTTTGACTTTGGACCCTGATTGACCTTGATAGGTCAAGCTCATTTATAGTAGCTGTTTTTCCGAATTCTTTAAAGATAGACTTATGCTTAAACATGAATCTGAAGTCCTATTTTTGCCTTTTTATTGGTTGCATGACCTTTGACCTTGGAAGACCACATTATTGTGGTGACAGGCTCCACAATAACGTTGTGTCTGGCACCACCTTAACCAGGTTAATGGAGGAGATAAATGAAAATGTCTTTTGCATTTATCTCTTCCGTAATTGTTTATGTAGATCTTCCTCACAGGTTGTCTGGTTTGTTATAAAATGAGTTTGAAGTGTGAATTAAGTGCAGCTAATATATATATCAGGGGAGAGAACAGCGCCACTGACAGAAGTGGGCCAGTAAATGTCTGAGTGGGTCAGGAATGGAAACACAGACACATAAAAATGTGAGAAGGTGACACCTGAAGGCCTGGAATCACCTTGCTGTCTCTGTTTTCACGTTGTGTGGAGATCCAGGCATGAGGCAGAGATGACTGTGTGTGCAAACAGACGTTAAACAGACAGAGCTCTGGAGCGCTGCAGAGAGCCGGCACGGTGTTAACAGCCAGCTGCATGCTGGGATTTATGTCTGTGGATCCTCGTGAACACGGGCAGATCTGCACAGAACAATATTTGTCATGTAAATATTACAACTGCTGTTCACGTGCACTTTGCATGAATATGGGTCAGTCTGTCAGCGAGGGGACGTTAACATGAGGCATTCAAAGATGCTTGTACAGGAGACGAATCAGCAGTGTCTTCTCTTAAAGCCACATGACACTTTATTTACACTTAAAGTTACATTAAAAGGAAACATGCATGGGTCTTTTTTTTTGGGGGGGGGGGGGGGGGGGCGTTAATGAATTATTCTTTTTATATGTTTCTGTTCTTAAAATTCTTCCTGTCAAATATTTTGGATTATGGTCGCTCTGAGGAGTTGGTTAAAAATACACTTGCAGCGTCACCTTCCTATTGGCCACATGACCTAACAGGTCAAAGTCAAGGTCATAACTGTCCAGTCAAACATTTCTGAGTAAAATAGTAAGACCCTTCGACTGCCCCCTTGTGTTCACTCGGGGTCACCACAGCAGATCCGAGGTGGGTCTGCATGTTGATTTGGAACACGTTTCACACTGGATGCCCTTCCTGACGCAACTCCACATTAGATGGAGAAATGTGGCAGGGGTGGGATTTGAACCAGAAACCTTCTGCACTGAACCCAAGTGCACTGAACCCGGTGGACGGATGGTTTGTTAGTCATCGGGGATAAAATGTAAAACCCTATTTTGTGAATCTAAAACTATAATTTATGACTTTTCTGATCGCAGCCAGTGACAGAAATATCCAAACGGAGTGGTTTTCTCACAGAAACATGCTGATGTCGTGGGTTTTTCCTGCTTATTATCCGTTAGTCATCACCACAGCTCTCAGACGACTGCCAGCGTCTCTTCTGGCTTCAATGCGCAGTTTGTTTGTTCTGAATCCAGAAGCATGAAGCTAATTTTAAAAAGAACCCTGCTGTATTCAGGCAGCAAGAAAATTAAAAAGGTACAGCTTAACACGTAACAGTCTAACACGTTATAGGTTAACACGTTACGGATGAACATGTTACATCTTAACACATAACAGTCTAACACATTTTAGGTTAACACTTTATGGATGAACATGTTACAGCTTAACATGTTACAGTCTAACACGTTATAGGTTAACGTGTTACGGATGAACATGTTACAGCTTAACACGTAACAGTCTAACACGTTATAGGTTAACACGTTATGGATGAACATGTTACAGCTTAACACGTTACAGTCTAACACATTATAGGTTAACACGTTACGGATGAACACGTTACAGCTTAACACGTAACAGTCTAACATGTTGTAGGTTATGTTACAGCTTAACACGTAACAGTCTAACACGTTACAGATGAACATGTTACAGCTTAACACGTAACAGTCTAACACATTGTAGGTTAACACGTTACAGATGAACACATTACAGCTTAACACGTAACAGTCTAACACGTTATAGGTTAACATGTTATTGATGAACATGTTGCAGCTTAACACGTAACAGTCTAACACCTTATAGGTTAACGTGTTACGGATGAACATGTTACAGCTTAACACGTAACACTCTAACACGTTATAGGTTAACGCGTTACGGATGAACATGTTACAGCTTAACGTAACAGTCTAACACGTTATAGGTTAACACATTACAGATGAACATGTTACAGCTGAACACGTAACAGTCTAACACGTTATAGGTTAACACGTTACGGATGAACATGTTACAGCTGAACACGTAACAGTCTAACACGTTATAGGTTAACACGTTACGGATGAACATGTTACAGCTGAACACGTAACAGTCTAACACGTTATAGGTTAACACGTTACGGATGAACAAGTTACAGCTTAACACGTAGCAGTCTAACATGTTGTAGGTTAACATGTTACATCTTAACACGTAACAGTCTAACACATTATAGGTTAACACGTTACAGATGAACATGTTACATCTTAACACGTAACAGTCTAACACATTATAGGTTAACACGTGACAGATGAACATGTTACATCTTAACACGTAACAGTCTAACACATTATAGGTTAACACTTTATGGATGAACATGTTACAGCTTAACATGTTACAGTCTAACACGTTATAGGTTAACGCGTTACGGATGAACATGTTACAGCTTAACACGTTACAGTCTAACACGTTATAGGTTAACACGTTACGGATGAACATGCTACAGCTTAACACGTTACAGTCTAACACGTTATAGGTTAACACGTTACGGATGAACATGTTACAGCTTAACACATTACAGTCTAACACGTTATAGGTTAACACGTTACGGATGAACATGCTACAGCTTAACACGTTACAGTCTAACACGTTATAGGTTAACACGTTACGGATGAACATGCTACAGCTTAACACGTTACAGTCTAACACGTTATAGGTTAACACGTTACGGATGAACATGCTGCAGCTTAACGTAACAGTCTAACACGTTATAGGTTAACACGTTACGGATGAACACGTTACAGCTTAACACGTAACAGTCTAACACGTTGTAGGTTAACATGTTACAGCTTAACACGTAACAGTCTAACACGTTGTAGGTTAACATGTTACAGCTTAACACATAACAGTCTAACACATTGTAGGTTAACACATTACAGATGAACACGTTACAGCTTAACACGTAACAGTCTAACACGTTACAGCTTAACACGTAACAGTCTAACACGTAACAGTCTAACACGTTACAGATGAACACGTTACAGCTTAACACGTAACAGTCTAACACGTTACAGATGAACACGTTACAGCTTAACACGTAACAGTCTAACACGTTACAGATGAACACGTTACATCTTAACACGTAACAGTCTAACATGTTATGGATGAACACATTACAGTCTAACATGTTATAGGTTAACACGTTACGGATGAACATGTTACAGCTTAACACGTTACAGTCTAACACGTTATAGGTTAACACGTTACAGCTTAACACGTAGCAGTCTAACACGTTATAGGTTAACACGTTACGGATGAACACGTTACAGCTTAACACGTAGCAGTCTAACACGTAGGTTAACATGTTACAGCTTAACACGTAACAGTCTAACACATTGTAGGTTAACACGTTACAGATGAACATGTTACAGCTTAACATGTAACAGTCTAACACATTGTAGGTTAACACGTTACAGATGAACATGTTACAGTCTAACACGTTACAGTCTGACACATTACAGGTTAACACGTTACAGATGAACATGTTACAGTCTAACACGTTACAGTCTGACACATTACAGGTTAACATGCTTCAAGTTAACATGTTACACGTTAACATATTACTGCCTAACACGTTACAGCTTGATATGTTACAACCTGGCATGTTACAGCCTAACGCATTACAGCCTAATATGTTACAGCTTAACACATTACAGGTCAACATATTACAGCCTAATATGTTACAGGTTTATAAGTTACACCCTAACACGCTACAGGTAATGTTACAGCTCAAAACGCTACAGGTTGACATGTTACAGGTTAACATGTTACAGTCTAACATATTACAGGTTAACATGCGCAGGTTAACATGCTACAGCCTAACATGCCACAGATCAACATTTTACATGTTGACATATTACAAGTTGACATGTTACAGCCTAATGCTACGTGGTACAGATTAACATGTTACAGGTTAACATGCTACAGGTTAAGACGTTGGATGGTGTTGGAAGACTTACTTTCTGTCGACCATCAATACAATGCTATATTTTAAATTAGAGAAAAATAACACAAATTTAAATTACAATATAGTTTGAAAAGAAAAACACATCATTTGCATATTTCCCTCAAATTATTAATTCATATAAATTTCTTATTAGACATGTTATCATGATACATCCGGATTTGTAAAACTTGACTTTGGTGTTTTTAAAATGCATTTTTCAATGTAGTCACTGTTAGAGAAGTTTAAGCGTAAACACGATGTCAGCTCTTGGCGTGAACGCTTTGGTCAAACTGGATTCATGCAGCAAATTCTGAGCTCGAGCTGTTTATAGTTTGCATCCCTTTGTCACCATATAAACATACAGCAGAGGGCAGAGTTCTCTTGAGAACAAACTTAAACCCAACTAGCTAGCACGAGCAGCGGTTTCAGAGCGTAAGATAATCTGATTAGCATGAAAGCTAGGACAGAGTTGTCTTGTTGGGTCCGACTGCATTTATTTATTCGTATTTTATCCTGCAGACATGGTTATTCATGTTTATGATGCCATTTGTCCTCTTTGGTTCCTCAGACGTATATCGGCTCCATCCTGGCGGCGGTGAACCCGTACCAGCCTCTGCCCGGCCTGTACGAGCGTCCAGCTGTGGAGCTGTACAGCCGTCACCACCTGGGAGAAATCTCGCCGCACATCTTTGCCATCGCTAACGAATGTTACCACTCGCTGTGGAAGAGGTCGCAGAACCAGTGTGTGCTGATCAGGTGGGTCACCTAGACCTGGTGGGATTGATGTGGAGGTGGTGATTGTCTGTGTCAGGAAAGATTTCCATTTCCAGCGTATTGTTACAGTTTTGGAGTTTGCTGTATAACGAGCACGATTCCCGTTATCTGGACTGTGGATATTCACAGGTTCCCTCACTGACCTCTTTGAAACTGAACTGTCACTCTGTTCACGCTTATTAAAAGATGATTGAATTGAAGTCTTCAGACACGTTCACTGATGTATAAATGTTGTTGCGTTCAGTGACCCAGTGTCACTGACCGAGTGGTACCCTCTAAAAATTGGTCCGCCCTGCCTTCACTGTGCATGTGACTCTCTACACCCAAAGCGATCAAACAGATTAATGTGATTATTAACCGTCAGATGACAAAGTAAAACCTCTTAAATCATTCTGAAGTCAGAAACGAGGCTGTTTTAAGCAGAAACGAAATGGCGTAGGCGCAGCAACGCGTCTGAGTCTGACGTGCTGCTGCTGCGCTCTGATCGCTTCCCCCTTCTTTTATTATGAAATAATGCTGAATTTCTGTGTAAATAATTGTTGTACAAAAGCTTCAGATATCTGTTGCTGAGAGAGATGATGAGTGGAGTGCAGTTTGAAGCAGAAACGAGGCGATAATCCGTGAATTGCTGCTGATGCTCGGAAATGACATGTGCGAATTGGGGGCAGAGGGGACCAACTTTAAAAGTAATTGTGTAGTTGTTGTTGCTTTTTTGTTTGGTTGGGGTTTTTTTCTGGGGGTGGGGGATGCAGTTAGTAATTTTTATGGAAACGTAGTATAATATATGACTTTTGTTTGTTCTTGGTCTGACACGATGTGTTGATATTATTATGTTGAATACATAAAAACGTCTATTTTCCTGGAATGCTTGAATGAGTCACAGTGTTTATATGTTAGTTTATATTTTTATGCACAAAGTTAGACTTTACGCCAAAAATGCCCAAAGATGCCTGAAGTTCATCTAGGTGGATTCCCGTCAAGGCTGTGCAAGGCCATAAACAAGCTTCTATAGAAAAATGACAGAAGTGTGTTTCTGATGACATTTTTCAGGAACCATGGATGTAAATGACGGTCAACACTCAGTGGAGTAGTTAACGGTGGAATACTGTTAACCACAGCTAGTTAGAGCTGCACACTGTCCAATGTGTATGACCAACAACTTCCAGAGTTTATCTTTCTTTGTGTGTGTGCACATTTGTGTGTCCATTTGTCTGTGTGTGTGTGTGTGTGTGTGTGTGTGTGTGTGTGTGTGTGTGTGTGTGTGTGTGTGTGTGTGTGTGTGTGTGTGTGTGGTGTGTGTGTGTGTGTGTGTGTTTGTAAAGGTGTGTGTGTGTGTGTGTGTGTGTGTGTGTGTGTGTGTGTAAAGGTGTGTGTGTGTTTGTAAAGGTGTGTGTGTGTTTGTAAAGGTGTGTGTGTGTTTGTAAAGGTGTGTGTGTGTGTGTGTGTGTGTGTGTGTGTGTGTGTGTGTGTGTGTGTGTGTGTTTGTAAAGATGTGAGTGTATGTTTGTGCATGGTTGTCTGTCTTTTGTGCATACGTGTGCATTTATGTGTGTACATTTGTGTGTGTGTGTTTGTATGAAAATTCAGTAAGGTATACCTTCTATTATACATTCCAATTCTAAGGCAGAACTCTAGTGTTTACTAAAGTGTATCTAAATATCTTAAAAAAAAAAAAAAAGAGTAGAGCCACTTAGGTGTCTGGTGTTGAGAACCAGGGATGCTCGATTGAAAAGTTTTTTTTTATCCCACGGGAACTCTTCCTACCGACCTAAGTTGCTCAAGAATATGGACAGCATGTATATAAGTGACATTTACACAATCAGGGCAGTATCATCATCATCAATTTCATCATCAATTTTATTTATATAGCGCCAAATCACAACAAACAGTTGCCCCAAGGCGCTTTATATTGTAAGGCAAGGCCATACAATAATTACGGAAAAACCCCAACGGTCAAAACGACCCCCTGTGAGCAAGCACTTGGCGACAGTGGGAAGGAAAAACTCCATTTTAACAGGAAGAAACCTCCAGCAGAACCAGGCTCAGGGAGGGGCAGTCTTCTGCTGGGACTGGTTGGGGCTGAGGGAGAGAACCAGGAAAAAGACATGCTGTGGAGGGGAGCAGAGATCAATCACTAATGATTAAATGCAGAGTGGTGCATACAGAGCAAAAAGAGAAAGAAACAGTGCATCATGGGAACCCCCCAGCAGTCTAAGTCTATAGCAGCATAACTAAGGGATGGTTCAGGGTCACCTGATCCAGCCCTAACTATAAGCTTTAGCAAAAAGGAAAGTTTTAAGCCTAATCTTAAAAGTAGAGAGGGTGTCTGTCTCCCTGATCTGAATTGGGAGCTGGTTCCACAGGAGAGGAGCCTGAAAGCTGAAGGCTCTGCCTCCCATTCTACTCTTACAAACCCTAGGAACTACAAGTAAGCCTGCAGTCTGAGAGCGAAGCGCTCTATTGGGGTGATATGGTACTATGAGGTCCCTAAGATAAGATGGGACCTGATTATTCAAAACCTTATAAGTAAGAAGAAGAATTTTAAATTCTATTCTAGAATTAACAGGAAGCCAATGAAGAGAGGCCAATATGCGTGAGATATGCTCTCTCCTTCTAGTCCCCGTTAGTACTCTAGCTGCAGCATTTTGAATTAACTGAAGGCTTTTCAGGGAACTTTTAGGACAACCTGATAATAATGAATTACAATAGTCCAGCCTAGAGGAAATAAATGCATGAATTAGTTTTTCAGCATCACTCTGAGACAAGACCTTTCTAATTTTAGAGATATTGCGTAAATGCAAAAAAGCAGTCCTACATATTTGTTTAATATGCGCTTTGAATGACATATCCTGATCAAAAATGACTCCAAGATTTCTCACAGTATTACTAGAGGTCAGGGTAATGCCATCCAGAGTAAGGATCTGGTTAGACACCATGTTTCATGGATAGATAAAGCTGGGTATCATCTGCGTAACAATGAAAATTTAAGCAATGCCGTCTAATAATACTGCCTAAGGGAAGCATGTATAAAGTGAATAAAATTGGTCCTAGCACAGAACCTTGTAGAACTCCATAATTAACCTTAGTCTGTGAAGAAGATTCCCCATTTACATGAACAAATTGTAATCTATTAGATAAATATGATTCAAACCACCGCAGCGCAGTGCCTTTAATACCTATGGCATGCTCTAATCTCTGTAATAAAATTTTATGGTCAACAGTATCAAAAGCAGCACTGAGGTCTAACAGAACAAGCACAGAGATGAGTCCACTGTCTGAGGCCATAAGAAGATCATTTGTAACCTTCACTAATGCTGTTTCTGTACTATGATGAATTCTAAAACCTGACTGAAACTCTTCAAATAGACCATTCCTCTGCAGATGATCAGTTAGCTGTTTTACAACTACCCTTTCAAGAATTTTTGAGAGAAAAGGAAGGTTGGAGATTGGCCTATAATTAGCTAAGATAGCTGGGTCAAGTGATGGCTTTTTAAGTAATGGTTTAATTACTGCCACCTTAAAAGCCTGTGGTACATAGCCAACTAATAAAGATAGATTGATCATATTTAAGATCGAAGCATTAAATAATGGTAGGGCTTCCTTGAGCAGCCTGGTAGGAATGGGGTCTAATAGACATGTTGATGGTTTGGATGAAGTAACTAATGAAAATAACTCAGGCAGAACAATCTGAGAGAAAGAGTCTAACCAAATACCGGCATCACTGAAAGCAGCCAAAGATAACGATACATCTTTGGGATGGTTATGAGTAATTTTTTCTCTAATAGTTAAAATTTTATTAGCAAAGAAAGTCATGAAGTCATTACTAGTTAAACTTAAAGGAATACTCAGCTCAATAGAGCTCTGACTCTTTGTCAGCCTGGCTACAGTGCTGAAAAGAAACCTGGGGTTGTTCTTATTTTCTTCAATTAGTGATGAGTAGTAAGATGTCCTAGCTTTACGGAGGGCTTTTTTATACAGCAACAGACTCTTTTTCCAGACTAAGTGAAGATCTTCTAAATTAGTGAGACGCCATTTCCTCTCCAACTTACGGGTTATCTGCTTTAAGCTGCGAGTTTGTGAGTTATACCACGGAGTCAGGCACTTCTGATTTAAAGCTCTCTTTTTCAGAGGAGCTACAGCATCCAAAGTTGTCTTCAATGAGGATGTAAAACTATTGACGAGATACTCTATCTCACTTACAGAGTTTAGGTAGCTACTCTGCACTGTGTTGGTATATGGCATTAGAGAACATAAAGAAAGAATCATATCCTTAAACCTAGTTACAGCGCTTTCTGAAAGACTTCTAGTGTAATGAAACTTATTCCCCACTGCTGGGTAGTCCATCAGAGTAAATGTAAATGTTATTAAGAAATGATCAGACAGAAGGGAGTTTTCAGGGAATACTGTTAAGTCTTCAATTTCCATACCATAAGTCAGAACAAGATCTAAGATATGATTAAAGTGGTGGGTGGACTCATTTACATTTTGAGCAAAGCCAATTGAGTCTAATAATAGATTAAATGCAGTGTTGAGGCTGTCATTCTCAGCATCTGTGTGGATGTTAAAATCGCCCACTATAATTATCTTATCTGAGCTAAGCACTAAGTCAGACAAAAGGTCTGAAAATTCACAGAGAAACTCACAGTAACGACCAGGAGGACGATAGATAACAACAAATAAAACTGGTTTTTGGGACTTCCAATTTGGATGGACAAGACTAAGAGTTAAGCTTTCAAATGAATTAAAGCTCTGTCTGGGATTAATTAATAAACTGGAATGGAAGATTGCTGCTAACCCTCCGCCTCGGCCCGTGCTACGAGTATTCTGGCAGTTAGTGTGACTCGGGGGTGTTGACTCATTTAAACTAACATATTCATCCTGCTGTAACCAGGTTTCTGTAAGGCAGAATAAATCAATATGTTGATCAGTTATTATATCATTTACTAACAGGGACTTAGAAGAGAGAGACCTAATGTTTAATAGACCACATTTAACTGTTTTAGTCTGTGGTGCAGTTGAAGGTGCTATATTATTTTTTCTTTTTGAGTTTTTATGCTTAAATAGATTTTTGCTGGTTATTGGTGGTCTGGGAGCAGGCACCGTCTCTACAGGGATGGGGTAATGAGGGGATGGCAGGGGGAGAGAAGCTGCAGAGAGGTGTGTAAGACTACAACTCTGCTTCCTGGTCCCAACCCTGGATAGTCACGGTTTGGAGGATTTAAGAAAATTGGCCAGATTTCTAGAAATGAGAGCTGCTCCATCCAAAGTGGGATGGATGCCGTCTCTCCTAACAAGACCAGGTTTTCCCCAGAAGCTTTGCCAATTATCTATGAAACCCACCTCATTTTTTGGACACCACTCAGACAGCCAGCAATTCAAGGAGAACATGCGGCTAAACATGTCACTCCCGGTCTGATTGGGGAGGGGCCCAGAGAAAACTACAGAGTCCGACATTGTTTTTGCAAAGTTACACACCGATTCAATGTTAATTTTAGTGACCTCCGATTGGCGTAACCGGGTGTCGTTACTGCCGACGTGAATTACAATCTTGTCGCTAACTTCACATTTCTCAAAACAGAGTCGCCAATAACCAGAGTTTGATCCTCGGCAGGTGTGTCGCCGAGTGAGGAAAAACGGTTAGAAATGTGAACGGGTTGGCGGTGTACACGGGGCTTCTGTTTAGGGCTACGCTTCCTCCTCACAGTCACCCAGTCGGCCTGCTTTCCCGGCTGCTCGGGATCTGCCAGAGGGAAACTAACGGCGGCTAAGCTACCTTGGTCCGCACCAACTACAGGGGCCTGGCTAGCTGTAGAATTTTCCACGGTGTGGAGCCGAGTCTCCAATTCGCCCAGCCTGGCCTCCAAAGCTACGAATAAGCTACACTTATTACAAGTACCATTACTGCTAAAGGAGGCCGAGGAATAACGAAACATTTCACACCCAGAGCAGAAAAGTGCAGGAGAGACAGGAGAAGCCACCATGCTAAACCGGCTAAGAGCTAGTAGCTGTGCTAAGCTAGCGGATTCCTAAAAACACACAAAGTGAATAATGTGTAAATAATTTAGAGGTGATTCAGCAGAGGGAGTGCTTTAGTTAAGGCACGTGAAGATTACACTGCGAAACAAATAGTTATCTAGGTAACTAGATCAATCTAACTGCGCAGATTAAACAGCTAACAGATACAGCAAAACACCGCTGTGCTCCGGAACAGGAAGTGATACAATACCGCAGTGAGAGCCAACCACCAGTAGAGGCAAGCAAGAGCCCCTGATAAAGAACATACGAGGGCTGTCAATAAAGTATAGGTCCTTTTTATTTTTTTCAAAAACTATATGGATTTCATTCATATGTTTTTACGTCAGACATGCTTGAACCCTTGTGCACATGCGTGAGTTTTTCCACGCCTGTCGGTGACGTCATTCGCCTGTGAGCACTCCTTGTGGGAGTCGTCATCCAGCCCCTCATCGGAATTCCTTTGTCTGAGAAGTTGCTGAGAGACTGGCGCTTTGTTTGATCAAAATGTTTTCTAAACCTGTGAGACACATCGAAGTGGACACGGTTCGAAAAATTAAGCTGGTTTTCAGTGAAAATTTTAAGCCGGCGCGGCGGCACAGGAAAAACACCTCCGTGTTGATAACCATTTGTAAAATCCAGGCGGCTTTTGATGGCTTTCAGTGGAGTGAGTATATGAGAAATTGTTTAACAGCAGGACATGTTCCAACTTGTCCTTAAGGCTTCCAACAGAGGTGTTTTTCCTGTGGCGGAGCGTCGCGGCGGCTGCGAGCTGACGCGCGGACCCGTCTGCACGTCTTTCATTAAAAAAATCTCCTTTAACAGTGGAATATCCGGATAAAATGCTGAAACCGACTTCTTCTGAAACTTCTCTGTTCTGTCATGACGTCCTGGATCAATAGAGCCTGAAATGTGGAGGTTTTCAGCTTGAACAGGCTGACGACGGCGGCTGAGAGTGCTGCACGACGTCTCGCACCGTGGGAAGTCCTTAAAGCGACAGTATCACCTCAAAATCTCTCATCAGCCATTAAAATTTTCACTGAAAACCAGCTTAATTTTTCGAACCGTGTCCACTTCGATGTGTCTCACAGGTTTAGAAAAAATTTTGATCAAACAAAGCGCCAGTCTCACGCATGCGCACGAGGGTTCAAGCATGTCTGACGTAAAAACATGAATGAAATCCATATAGTTTTTGAAAAAAATAAAAAGGACCGTTACTTTATTGACAGACCTCGTATACAAGAAATACAGTTACTACATAATATTATTATCCATTTACCGAGGCGTTGCTAGAACGGTAGCATAGATTTACGTCGACGCTAGCTGGCTATATCCACCCGCTGTGCGTAAACAAATAACATCATAGCACGTAGCCCAAGAACTGTCTGCAGAGGAAAAGATAAAAAGGCTCTCGCCTTTTTATCTTTTGTGTGTGTTGGTCCCAATATGGATATTCCAGGATGATTTTCTCATAGTACGACAATGAACAGCAGCTAAAGCAACCAGCTTGATGAGGACGCACTGCCGAATTTGGAGAGCAGCGCGCACCAGCTGACACAACAAAAGTTAAAGTGAGTCAACTTTTTATGTACGCGTTACATGTTGTGTATCTCAGTAAGTGATAATAATGCATATAACATACATTTGTCGAGTTAGACGAGGGCGAATATCTTTCATTTTGGGCGACTGGGCATGGATGGAGGGACTCAGAAAATCCATACCGCACGACAAATGCATGTTATTGTATTATTATAGGAGTTAGCTTCTAAAACTTAAATATTCATACAGGAGAAGATTGTAGTATACGTCTACCTAGTCTGTAGACTTGTTTGTAGACTTGTTTGTGCTCCAAAGTGTACTTGTATCTGTGTGTGTGTGTGTGTGTGTGTGTGTGTGTGTGTGTGTGTGTGTGTGTGTGTGTGTGTGTGTGTACAATTGTCTACATGTAATTTTGTGAGTGAGTGAGTGAGTGAGTGAGTGTGTGAGTGTGTGTGTGTGTGTGTGTGTGTGTGTGTGCATACGTGTGTGTGTGTGTGTGTGTGTTTTTATAAATGTATGTGTGTCAGCAGGAAAAAAACTGCAAAATATTTTCCATATTCCTTTTGATTAATGGAATAAATCATTACATTTTAGACTCATAATAATTTTCATGATAAAATACTTGAATAAGAGGAAAGATACATTTTAAAAGTTAAGATAATGATTACTTAGTAAATTAACCATATGATTTATTGACTAATCAGAAATTTCTTAGATGTTTAATTGTTAAATTAGAATCAAAAAAACAAATTGACAGACTGATTGATAAACATTTCTTCCTTCTTCTGGGTCTCGTTGGTTTTCAGTCTGAAGCTGTTTTTAGTCTCTTTGATGGAGATTCAGATCCTCTTTGGCTGCAGCTCTGAGGATCCTCTGTTTCCTTCCTCTTTGATTTGTGCTGGACGACTTTCACATCACCACATTGTGTTTCCAGGCCTTCTCTTCCTCCAACATCATTGAAGTTATTTCTAAAAATATTCAGCAGTCAGTCGGCAAAGAGCGGATGCAGCCGACCTCCGTCTGTGAGAACGGTCGGTGGCGCGTTCATCGAGGTATCGTGAGTACGTGGACCAGATCCTGTTCTGTCCTCTGAGACCTCACTGTTATTTCAGCAAAATATGGACTTAAAAAAACAAGCCAAAAAAATTATATAATACAAATAAGAATTTTGGATGAGGGAGGGGCTGAGGCACACATTATCAGTCCAAATGGAGCGGTTTCCAGAACCTTTTATCTTTATAATTAATTTAATCATTTCATTTTTTTTTTTAATAAATCAGCTGAAGGTTCAGACCTTACCCCAGCCCATGAGCAAACACACTGGTGACTGTGGACAGAAAAACTCTTCAGTGTTTTTTGATTACAGGAAGAAACCTGGAGCAGACCAGAGTCAGTGGGGAGACCATCTGTTTTGACCAGACTAACAGGACGGAACAAGACCGGAGGCGTGAAATGAAATCAAATTTTAATCTGTTTGCCTGAGGAGACACAGGGGGCGCTGTTCAGTCTGAAGGTAGTTGTTTTCACAACAGCAGAAAGAAAGTCCTCTGCAGACCCTGAGGCTCATTGGTGCACATCTGGATTCTGTAGTGCAGATGAGAGACCTCAAGTCCCCCTGGATAGGGGACGCCAGTCCATCATAGGACACTTCCCCAGCCAAGACTGAGTGGAATGGGACAATGCAGATGAAGTGTCTTATTCAAGGCCACAGACAGATGGTGTGAGCATGGATATTACCAACAGTTCCTCCAACTGCCACATACTGGTTGTCTGTCTGTGGCATTATCTTCAAAGTGCAACAAGCAAATTCAGTTTAACTTGGTGAATAAACTCAGTGGACCATCGTCTTGCAGCACAGGTCATGTAAAGGTCAAAGGTCAAATCAGAGGTCATTGTGTAAAATCCGTTAATGACCGTATCTCAAGAGTTAGATGAGAGAGTGAAATGTGGTTTTCTGCATAGATATGCACTCGTCCAGGGTGCATCCATGTCACATGTCTAACATCTGTAATGTCATATTTATGATGACACCAAAAATGTGCTATATTTAAGAATATCGACCTTCGTGAAATATGTACATGCATGCGTGCACACACACGGGTCATAAAACCTGCTTACACGCACACATTTCACCTGCTTAAGTTTCTCACATGCGCTGCACACATGTAACCTGAAATTTTATGTTATAATAATATTAATTAGATGGCAGGGGTGGTGACCAAGTAGTTAGTGTGCTTGGTTTCAGTGCAGAAGGTTCTCACACCCCACCCCTGCCACATTTCTCCATGTAAGGTGGAGTTGCATCAGGAACTCATGCCAAATCAACTTTCAGGTCCACCTTGGCTCTTCTGTGCCAACCCTGAGTGAAAACAAGGGAGCAATAATATTTTTTTCCTTTAATCTTAAATTGAAGTCAGGGGAACAAATAAAACTACAACACTTTTTGTGTCTTGTCTCCATTTAATGGATGCACTGGAGTACAAGTCACATCTCTCAAAAAAAAAAAAAAAAAAAAAAGACACATAGAAGTCACAGCTTTTTTCTGTATATGGAATCCACCCCCACCGGAAACAAATCCGACTTACTGCTGAGAACCTGAACACAGCTCTTGCTTAGTGAGTACAGAGATTGGATGGCCCTGAGAAGGGACCCCCTCACTCCATACGTAACACCTCCCACAGTATCTCCCGGGGTACCCGATCATATGCCTTCTCCATGTCCATAAAACACATGTAGGCTGGATGGGCATAGTCCCAGGCACCCTCTAGGGTCCTTGTGAGAATAATGAACTGGTCGTTGTTCCACGAACAGGACGCAACCTGTATTGTTCCTCTTCTGTCCGAGGTTTGACTGTCGGCCGAACCCTCCTTTTCAGCACCCTGGAGTAGACTTTACCACGGAGGCTGACTAGGCAAACACTCTCTGGTCCCCTTTTTTTTTATATGGAGACTACCACCCCAGTTTCCCTCAACGCTATGTTGAAAAGACATCTCATCTATAGCCTGGTTCACACGGCAAGATAATTAGGCCAATATCAGACCCGATCTTCCCCTTCCGACAATCATAAGGACGCCCCAACAATTATGATGATGCTAAAGATAATCTTATCAGCTATTCCTGCTGTGTGTGGTGTGTTAAGAGCGCTCTGATCTACTCGGAAGGACGTCAGAGGCGCTCCGATCGCAAATTGGGGATATTCAACATGTTGGATTGTCTTGGCCCGATATTGCAGTGTGTGTGGTGTCCCCCGACCACAAACGAGCACGCAGCCTGCTGAATGTGACATGCAGCCAATCAGAAAGCAAGGTGATGGAGCGAAATCTAAAATCAAAACAACTGTAATGGCTTACCAGAAGTCCAGTGGTCACGCGGTCTCCACTCCTTTAAAGAATGCCTTTTCTTTTTCTTTTTGTATCTTTTTTTACTCTGTTCTAAATAGTCCACAAAGTAACTCCATTTGTTTACTCTGAAATCACTTTTAGTCTCGAGAGATTTCCCGTCTGACCTGGGAAGGTTCGTGTGTGAAATCTGTTCGTGTATGGTGGTGTTGTCCTTACTGTGTGGCTGAACACCACACACTGGACGACCAACACTGTTTGATCTATGATTTTTTTATCTCCACAGTTTTGGAAACCTACAGACAATTTTAAAATTCTGCCACGTGAACCAGGCTCAAGACAGTCCCTCCACACCCAGAGCTTTCAGCATTTCTGGATGGAGCTCATCATCCCCTGGGGCCTTGCCACTGCAGAGTTGTTTAACTACCTCAGTGACTTCCACTAGGGAAATTGATGATGATCCCCCATCAGCTTCCAGCTCTGCACCTACTCTAAAGGCCATGCTGGAAATTGTTGATGATCTCTGCACCTACTGTAGAGGGCACGCTGGTCTGATGCAGGAGTTCCTCAAAGTGTTCCTTCCCGCGTCCGATTACTTCCTCAATTGAGGTCAACACAGTCCCATCCTTACTGTAGACAGTTTCGGTGGTTCCCCGTTTTCCTCTCCTGGGGTGCCTTACCTCGTGCCAGAAGTACCCCATTGCCAACCAGAAGTCCTTCTCCATGGTTCCTCCGAACTCCTTCCACACTCTAAAGGCTGAAGCCCTTCGGGCCTGTCGGTTCCTTGCAACTGCCTCAGGGGTCCTCCGAGATAACATATCCCAGAAGAACTCCTTCTTCAGTTGTACATCTTCCCTGACCACTGTGTTTGAGGGTTGCCACCTCTTGAGGCACTGAAGACCTTCAGGCCACAGCTCCCCACTGCACCTTCAGTAATGGAAACTTTGGATATTGGTCATTCTGGTTCAATGCTTCCAACCTCCACATGGATGCCAGAAAGGCGGTAGTGTGAGTTGAAGATCTGTCAGACAGTGGGCTCCTACAGACATTCCCAGTGGGCTACTCCAGATGTTCCCAGATCACCCACGCTATCTGTTTGTTCTTAACAGGTCTGACTAAAGTCCTGCCCCACCCTGTGATCCAACTTGCCACCAGATGGTGATCAGTTGACAGTTCTGCCCCTCTTCACCCGAGTGTCCAGAGCATGTGGCCTCAGATCAGATGATATGATTACAAAATTGATCATCGACTTTCGGCCTAGGGTGCTCACCATGTTTGAACATGGTGTTCATTATGGACAGTCGGTGACTAGCACAGAAGTCCAACAACAAATGACATCTTGGGTTTAGATCCGGGAGGCCGTTCCTCCCAGTCATGCATCTCTAGGTGTCTCTGTCATTGCCCACGTGTGCATTGATGTCCCCCAGCAGAACAGTGGAGTCCCCTACTGGAGCCCAATGCAGAACTCCAGTCAGGGACTACAAGAAGGCCAAATACTTCGAACTGCTTGGTAAACTCCACAGTAGCTGCCCTCAGCCGGGTGCTCATGAGTATCTCCACACTGGCCCTGGGCAACTCCAGTGAAGTAGAAGGTCCAGCCCTTATCAAGCAGCGTGGTCTGTTGAGGCCCTCGACTTTGACTGCCAGCCACGGGAAAGTGCACCTGACGCCAGCATTTACCCCTGCAGGTGGTGAGCCCACAGGATAAAGATAGAACGTCCACCTTGCCTTTTTGGTCTGTGCCCGACCGGGTTCCGTGGCAAGCCCGGCCACCAGGGGCTCAGTGTCTTGCTCCAGACGGGGGCCCCAGGCTTCCTCTGGGCCAGGTCACATTTCCTCTGCCATGTTTTTTTTATCAGATCATTGTGAACCATTCTTAGTCTTCCCCCTTGGGTGAGACCAATTTGGCATGGGAGACCCTACTAGGAGCATGAAGGCTCCAGACAACACAGCTCTCAGGTTCATAGGGACACACAAACCTCTCCAGCACATTAACGTGATGGTGCCTGGAGAGGTTTTAAACATATAAACATAAAATGTATTAAGAGGTGTGCACGGAACACTACAATAAAAATGTAAGTCCATTTGATTTTATTAGTAGATCTGTAATTTGGTGTCTTGTTCTGGTGTACTTTCATTATTGCAGTTTATTTTTTGTCATTCTTTGAATCCTATGAAAGTTCTCTAAAAATAGTTATTATTAACAAACTAGTGCTCTTGGCAAAATTCTATTGTACCTACATTAACGGTAAATGTGCACCAGGTAGAGATATTGCTCCATTTCAAAAACCTTGAGAACAAGCTGCTGTGGGACACGGTGATGGAAAGTTCTGCTTATGATTCATAGATGTGTGATTTTTTTTTTTTGTTTGTTTGTTTGGTGTATATAAGTCACACAGGTGTGTAAGTTGCAGGGCCTCCAAAAACAACAGTACCGTATGTCCTTGATTAAACACCCAGGCATTTATTGTTTCAAACTGTGCTCAGGCCTGGCGCCTAAACGAGGCAGGTCTTGGTGGTATTGATATTAACAAAATACTGCTTGCTGCCTGCACTGTCATATGGTGTGAAGTTTCACACATATCTCTGGGTGTGGCAAACCACAGACAACCGCTTTCAGAGCCCTCTCCATCTTTGCGTACCCTCTCCGTAGTCTGACATACACCTGCCAAAAATTTAAACTGCATATCAAAACAATGGAAACCACAAGGGCTGTGAGTGAAACTGGCTGTGCCAGTTTTCAGGTTTCACTCCTTCCTCTTCCATCATATTTTAAAAGTTTTTGCAGTGCGTACACCGATTACATTTCAGTCATGGATCAAATAGAAGAACATTGGGCAGAAAAGTCTCCAAATATGACCAGGTTTACAACACTGAGTCTAAAAACTACAAAGATGCTCAAATGACCCACAGTTCATCAAGGGAAATTGCACGTACAGTTGCTTTGGAGGTTGATGATTGTATAAAGAAGTGGAGCTCGTTGAGGGAGAAATTGGCCCAGAAAAGGTAAAATTAAATTAAGGAAAAAAAACAACCAACCAGGACCCATGGACTGTACAGGAACAGTGGCGGTGCAGACGGAAAGAAAGTCCCTACCTTGTTCCCCCATCACGCCCCCTACTATTCCATCAGTAATTTGCATTAAGACACCCACCAGTGTGACAGAGAACTTTGAAAAGGGTCACACCCACATCGCAGTCATTACGTGGCCACGGAGTTACTGAGTTGTGAAAGCATAAATCAGGCTGTAGAATTTTAAAGTACCACTCCACAGCGGACTTACAGAAAAAAGAATGACTCCATCAAATGTAATCATTTTAATGTACATAATGCCTGGTGCTTATTTAAGGCAGGCATTTATTTATTTATTTATTTATTTCCAGACAAACTTTTTGGCCTGGTCATTAAATGAGGTAGGTCCCTTTTCAAAGTCAGTCATTTAATCGACTGGATATGGTACTTAAACAAACAGCCAAATAATAAAACAAACAATGCAATGTAACGTAATGAGTATATATAGTCAAGAAAATCCAGTAATTTGGCAGTTGATGGCTAAGCAGATGCTCCATCATTTCATTGGCTAGTCAGCAAGTAAAACGTAGATTTCAGCTGGTGCACCTCTGATATGGTGCAGTTCAGTGTGTAATTAGCAGTGTTGCCACAGTTACTTTGAAAAAGTGATCTAATTACTGATTACTGATTACTCCTTGAAAAAGTAACTTAGTTATTTTACTGATTCCTCAATTGTAAAAGTAACTAAGTTAGATTACTAGTTACTTTTTTAGTTACTTTCCCCAGCTGCCGACAACAACCCTCTGCCACCTCAACATGACAATGATACTTGTTTTGCCAAAACTCACTTTATAGTCACCCTTTCTTGACTTCAATGAAAATAAATACTTGTTTTATAAAAAGTAAAATAAAGACCTCTTTCCTGACCTCATATTTAACTGTTGACAGCACTGTAACAGTAAAACTTGCAATTTCGAACCTACATTGTTTATAAATATAACTATTAAATTCTTTCTAACATTTAAATTTTCTCTAAACATTTTACTTGTCGAAATTATTATTATTATAAGTAGTATTAGTAGTTGTAGAAAAAAAAAAAGGCTTCAAAACTGTGCCTTTAATCTAGGGGTGTTGTTGGGGGGGGGGGGGGGTGTCACATCCTTGTCCCACGCCCCCATTCCATCTGGATTCGCCCCTGCATTGGCGTTTGAGCACAAAGAATGGATAACATTTATTTATGCAGAAAACGACCATATTTACAGGTAAGAAAGTTTTATTGCGTTTTCACATCATGTGGTCCTCAGAAAGAGAGTTTGGGTGCATTTGAATGGAAAATAGTGTTAGTTGTTGACGTGTCGCAGAGGATCAGCTGTTTTTAACAAGCAGATACGGAGCGACTCAGCTCAGAATTCTAAATAAAGGAGAAAAAAGCATAAAAATGTCTTTGTAAAGCTCAGTGCAGGTGTGCTGTTGTCACCGCGCTTTAAGAGGTGACGACGAGTCGTAGCTGCTGCAGAAAACCGCGGATGAAAAGCTCACAGCTCGCTTAAAGTGGGCAGTTCAGTCAAACCCCGACCTCCTGCCCAGGCACCAAGTTTAATGCTGCTATCGACCCACACTGCAAAAATAATAGTAACGCACAGTGACTTGGAGAAGTAACTTTAATCTGATTACTGATTTGGAAAGATTAACGCGTTAGATTACTCGTTACAAAAAAAAGCGGTTAGTTTAGAGTAACGCATTACTAAGTAACGCGTTACCAGCATCATGGTAAATGGACTGCATAAATCACTGGTCATCACTGGTTATTAGGAAATATAAAGATAACATAATACGCTAAGTCTGCGTCCTCCAAACCTGCACGAGTATGCACCAAGGACACGAGTCAGACCCATTTTCCTTTTGCTTTGGGTCCTTTCTCATATGCTGATTCTGGTCGACCCAGTCTGACCCAGCTGACACAGCAGATAACCTGGTTCACACCAAACCCACGCAAGCGAACCATCGTAAACTGGGGAACCTGGCGGTGCCCCACCCACAGGGTGTTTAATTTGGCATGGCAGAAAGCTTTCTCGCCAGGTTTGGGAATTATGGGTAATTGGGTCCAGACAGAGGGAGGTGAAAAGGAGCTCATTATGCTCATTATTGCTGCTTCGGACTTCTACGGATGCAGTTCTCAAACAAGAAACCCCCAAAACCTGCACGTCTCGGCTCTTTTGTGGGAGGTCTTTTTGGAGCTTAGTGGATTTCCTTCATGCATTGGCACTGAATTCTGGCTTGACAGTCTTTTTTATTTATTTATTATTATTATTAAATGATGGGACTGCAAAATTTCTCCTTTAAAAGTGAAAATGTTAATGCACCCCCTGCTGGTTATGTGAAGACCAAGAAAATGTTCTGATGGTTTCAGCTGCCTCCACTCAGCAGCTTGTGTGACCTCTTGACCCCAGAGGAGACTCTGAGGTCAGAGCAGACGCCTGTTAATTGGAGCGGCATGTGAGGTCACAGGAGCCCCGAGGCAACATCCGGCACAAAACCTCCCTCAGAGTATCACTGTCTGGATGAGCCATGAGGTCATGTGACCACCAGAGTGTTATCTTTGGCTGCTTTCAGTGATGCCAGTATTTGGTTAGACTCTTTCTCTCAGATTGTTCTGTCTGAGTTATTTTCATTAGTTACTTCATCCAAACCATCAACATGTCTATTAGACCCCATTCCTACCAGGCTGCTTAAGGAAGCCCTACCATTATTTAATGCTTCGATCTTAAATATGATCAATCTATCTTTATTAGTTGTCTATGTACCACAGGCTTTTAAGGTGGCAGTAATTAAACCATTACTTAAAAAGCCATCACTTGACCCAGCTATCTTAGCTAATTATAGGCCAATCTCCAACCTTCCTTTTCTCTCAAAAATTCTTGAAAGGGTAGTTGTAAAACAGCTAACTGATCATCTGCAGAGGAATGGTCTATTTGAAGAGTTTCAGTCAGGTTTTAGAATTCATCATAGTACAGAAACAGCATTAGTGAAGGTTACAAATGATCTTCTTATGGCCTCAGACAGTGGACTCATCTCTGTGCTTGTTCTGTTAGACCTCAGTGCTGCTTTTGATACTGTTGACCATAAAATTTTATTACAGAGATTAGAGCATGCCATAGGTATTAAAGGCACTGCGCTGCAGTGGTTTGAATCATATGTATCTAATAGATTACAATTTGTTCATGTAAATGGGGAATCTTCTTCACAGACTAAGGTTAATTATGGAGTTCCACAAGGTTCTGTGCTAGGACCAATTTTATTCACTTTATACATGCTTCCCTTAGGCAGTATTATTAGATGGCATTGCTTAAATTTTCATTGTTACGCAGATGATACCCAGCTTTATCTATCCATGAAGCCAGAGGACACACACCAATTAGCTAAACTGCAGGATTGTCTTACAGACATAAAGACATGGATGACCTCTAATTTCCCGCTTTTAAACTCAGATAAAACTGAAGTTATTGTACTTGGCCCCACAAATCTTAGAAACATGGTGTCTAACCAGATCCTTACTCTGGATGGCATTACCCTGACCTCTAGTAATACTGTGAGAAATCTTGGAGTCATTTTTGATCAGGATATGTCATTCAATGCGCATATTAAACAAATATGTAGGACTGTTTTTTTGCATTTGCGCAATATCTCTAAAATTAGAAAGGTCTTGTCTCAGAGTGATGCTGAAAAACTAATTCATGCATTTATTTCCTCTAGGCTGGACTATTGTAATTCATTATTATCAGGTTGTCCTAAAAGTTCCCTGAAAAGCCTTCAGTTAATTCAAAATGCTGCAGCTAGAGTACTGACAGGGACTAGAAGGAGAGAGCATATCTCACCCATATTGGCCTCTCTTCATTGGCTCCCTGTTAATTCTAGAATAGAATTTAAAATTCTTCTTCTTACTTATAAGGTTCTGAATAATCAGGTCCCTTCAGCTTTCAGGCTCCTCTCCTGTGGAACCAGCTCCCAGTTCAGATCAGGGAGACAGACACCCTCTCTACTTTTAAGATTAGGCTTAAAACTTTCCTTTTTGCTAAAGCTTATAGTTAGGGCTGGATCAGGTGACCCTGAACCATCCCTTAGTTATGCTGCTATAGACTTAGACTGCTGGGGGGTTCCCATGATGCACTGAGTGTTTCTTTCTCTTTTTGCTCTGTATGCACCACTCTGCATTTAATCATTAGTGATTAATCTCTGCTCCCCTCCACAGCATGTATTTTTCCTGGTTCTCTCCCTCAGCCCCAACCAGTCCCAGCAGAAGACTGTCCCTCCCTGAGCCTGGTTCTGCTGGAGGTTTCTTCCTGTTAAAAGGGAGTTTTTCCTTCCCACTGTCGCCAAGTGCTTGCTCACAGGGGGTCGTTTTGACCGTTGGGGTTTTTACGTAATTATTGTATGGCCTTGCCTTACAATATAAAGCGCCTTGGGGCAACTGTTTGTTGTGATTTGGCGCTATATAAATAAAATTGATTGATTGATTGATTGATTGATTGACAGAGTGTCCCAACAGAACATCAGCACATTTTACTGAAAATGGAAAACAAACAAAGAAGAAATGGAAGACTTGATTGATGATGATAATTTTTAGTCCTATGGAACGAGGTCCACAAGACAAATGCCATCAGGATTCACACGTGCACAGCATATTGTGCACGACACGCTGTGCAGAAATTTGGTACAGGCAATCATTGGGGGTGGGGCTGTCTGGTTATGGTAAGTTGGGCTTTCTGATTAAATCCAAGCGTGGCCCCCAAGAAGGGCAAAAAAATCTAAATTACCAACAGCAGTCAGTACTCTTTGGGAGGCTGCCTACAGCTTCCTACAGGAAAGATGTCATCATCCATTATGCATTCTTAGCCCCCTGCCCCCCCATCCCTGGGGCGACCCTTAAGAACAACAACAACGAAAAATGCAATATTTCATGCTGTTCAGTTTATTGCAAAAAGGAAAAGTTTCTCTAGTTTTGCATAAAGATTTTTTGGGGGACTGCCTACAGTCAACACTATAATTGAATTGCCCTTGGATTGTTCTGAGGGCCCCCAAAAGGCCCAAAAATTCAACTTTGCACACTTGTCAATTTATTGCTGAAGAAGTGCATAGTAATATTTTCTATATTTTCTCATGCCTGCAGGAAAGCTGGTCATGTCACAGCAGCTCTGCATGCTATTACAATCCCTTATCTATAGGTTGCACTGCGTGGTGGGGAGATTGATGGCTGCAGACCTGCTGCAGCTGTTGCCCGACAACTGACCTCAGTTAGGCCGCATACTGGCCTCTCTCTCCTAGCCTGTGATTGGTTAGCAGCTGAGACGCTGCAGTTATCCTCACTTTGGTGTGGCACGAGCGCTGCTCTCGTATTGGTCTTTTAGGAGTGGGAATTCCCACTCCTAAATGGTGGCCAGTATCCGGCCTAATTCAGGCTGGTTGTCGGGCTACTGCAGCTGTGTTGACAGTGTGAAGTTAGGTTGTAAATATGAATTAGTGCCACTGACTGTGGCACTAATGTGAAGGCACTGTAGGTGCACCACAGCCCCCTGGTGGGCTTTGAAGGTACTGCAGATGAGCCTTGAGAGATCATTATAGATAATCAACTTTATAATAAAATTTAAAATTATGTAAGAATTTCAATGTCAATTTTATTTATATAGCACATTTTTCAACAATACCAGATGCCCAAAGTGCTTCACATGTTAAAAACAATATCAAAACATTACAAAAACAGGGCAATTAAAATCCAAATAAAAGACAAGTAAAAAAAACAGACATACAGCTTAAATTGTATTAAAAGCCAAAACAAAAAAGTATGTCTTAAGAGCAGATTTAAAAGACTCTGCTGCTCTGATGTTTAAAGGCAAACTGTTCCACTGTTTGTGCGCAGCCCCCGAAAAGGCGCGATCACCTTGAGTTTTTAATCGAGATCTGGGCACATTTAATAAAAGCTGGTTTTCCGACCTAACTGATCTGACTGGTACATACAGAGTCAAAAGCTCAGTGAGGTATTCAGGATCCAACCCATTTAAACACTTAAACACAAACAACAGAATCTTAAAATCAATGCTAAATGGGACCGGGAGCCAATGAAGCGAGGCAAGCACAGGAGTAATATGCTCCCGCTTCCTCATTCATGTGAGCAGTCATGCAGCAGCATTCTGGACTTGCTGCAGATGCTTTAGAGAGGACTGGTCAGGCCCACAGTAGCGCGAGTTACAGTAATCTAAACAAGATGTTATGAACAAAAGCACAAGCTGGGAGATAGGTCTTTACTTTATTTAAGATTCTGAGTTGGTAAAAACTGGCCTTAACCACAGAATTAATTTGCTTGTCCATTTTAAAGGAGCTGTCAAAAAATTACCCCCAAGTTTCTAACAGAGTCATGTACATAGGGAGACAAAGGACCAAGCACATCAGTCGAGCCAGCAGATAGTATAGAACCAAAAACAACAATTTCAGTTTTTTCTCATTGAGAATTAAAAGGTTTTGGGCCAACCAAGTTTTTACTTCCTGCAGACAGTTTACCAAAATAGCAACAGAATTTGAGGGGAATTTGAGTGGTGGAGAAGTATTTGATTATTTTTAAAATTTAATCAGAAGTAATATAAAACAAAACAATGAGATTTATATTATGTATTCAGGCATTTTCATGCATACTTTGTTTGGTCCAAACCAAAATAGCAGGTGTGAACGCTGCCTCCTACTCCGATCCAGACCAAAAGCACAAAAGAGGTGGTCTCGATCCAGACCAAACTGAACCATGGTGCAGTGCATTTGTAGTGAGGAAACACTGCTTGGAGGCTTCGAACTATTAAAAGAAGTTGAGGCAGATTATCAACACCCGTTGAACAGTAGAAGGAGGAAAGAAATGCACAATAATTGAATTAATTTACCAGATTAAAATGGGGTGACTCTACCCTCCCACTGCCTCTTTGCTCGTCATTACAGAGAAAACAAAATTCATTAGCCTTTTGCACCAAAAGTTGAAACTATTTCACTTTTGACGGTAATCGTGATCGTGTGTTGCTGGTAAAAATACCTTAATATCAATGTTGTTATGTATGTTTTGTTAAAAGAAAGAAAGAACTGGATCTGACTGGTTTAAGATGACTTCTGTGGGAAGTGGGATGAATGCGTAGTGACGTAGGGGGATGGAGACAAACAGAAACTGGATTAATTACTTTAGACACCGGGAATGGACCGATAAACCTGGGAGCCAGTTTTCTAGGCAGGCCTTTTAACTGGAGATGGCAAGTGGACAACCAAACTTTCTGGACGGGCTCGTAAGTAGTTGCAGAGGACCTCTTTCGGTCGGCAGTGGTCTTAATTGGATTGGGAGGTGCAAATTAAGGTTCTCTTAGCCTTCTCCCAGGTTTGTCAGCAGCAGAGAATAACGACGGAGGCCAGAGGGGACTGAGGAGTTAAGATCTGTGGGAGGAAAGAGAGAGGGTTGATCACCGTACACAACATGAAGAAAGGAATAACCAGTAGACACAGAGGGCAAGTGGTTATGGGCTAATTCGATCCAGGGTAGTTGTGTGAACCAGGTGGCAGGCTGTTGCAAGGGTAGTATACGGAGGCCTTTCTCTAACCCTTGATTAAGTCATTCAGTTTGTGGATGGTAGGCTGATGTTAAACTGGCTGAAACCCTGAGGAGACAGCAGAATTCCCTCCAGAAATGAGACACAATTTGCGGCCCTCGGTCAGATACAATATCCTGGGGAAACCCATGTAGCCGAAACACTTGACTTAGCATAACCTCGGCAGTTTCCTTAGCTGACGGGAGTTTGGGTAGAGGCACAAAATGTGCCATCTTAGACAGTCTGTCAACAGCAGTGAGGACCACAGTGTTACCTTTAGAGGGTGGAAGCCTGGTTACAAAATCCAACCTTATGTGAGACCACAGATGTGCGGGCAGAGGCATTAACAACCCGACAGGTGGACGATTGGAGGACTTATACATAGCACAAGATTAAAAGGGATTGACATACTCTGCAACATCTTTGGAATAACCCAGGCCATCAAAATCCCTGTTGGATTATAAAAATAGTTTTCTTTATTCCCGGGTTGACAGGAAAAATGACTGTCGTGCCCCACCGGATGACGTCCCCCATGAGCGCGACCGGAACAAACATCCTGCCGGTGGGACAACCGGGAAGTATCGGGACCCCATCAGCAGCAGACTAGACCCTAGATTCGATTTCCCAAGTGATAGCCGAGGCAAAGCAGGATGCTGGCAGAATTGTTCCTGGATCGGACAGGGTGTTGACGAGGCGAGTTCACCCTGACGGGATAAAGCGTTTGGTTTCCCATTCTTTGAGCCTGGTCGGTATAAAAGTACAAAGTTAAATCTTTCACCGCCAATAATTCGCGGCCTCCAATTCTATAGTTACTCTCTGCGGCGGTCAGCTTTTTGGACAAATAGATGCATGGATGCAGCCTGTTGTCTGCAGGGTTGCGCTATGACAGGACTGCACCAAGCATCAACTCCAACCACAAACTGTCGAGCGGGGTCAGGAAGGAGCAGCAAGGGGGCCACTGTAAAGCACTGCTTTAGAACCCTGAAAGCCTCATTGCACTCCAGTGTCCAGACAAACAGCCGGAGGGACGACGTGATGTTGTGTAACATTGCCGCCACAGAACTGAAATTACGAATGAATTTACAATAAAAATTGGCAAAGCCCAGGAACATTTGTACCTCCTTGCGGAAGGAGGTAACAGCCCAGTCACGCACAGCAGCCACCTTGTCAGGGTCCATCTTAATTTCCCACTCCGCAATTACAAACCCCCAAAACAAAATGGTCAGTTTATGTAATTCACATTTTTGTGCTTTCACAAACAAATCATGACACAACAAGGTCTGGAGTATGGTGCAAACATGTTCAGTGTGAGTTCTTGGGTCAGGAGAGAAAATCAGAATGATCTAATAACTTAATTAAAGCCATGACAAGATGTAATATTGAACATAATGTATCTCTATATGCGGATGACCTTTTGCTGTTTGTTTCTTAGGCAATATTTAAAGCTCCTCGGCTAGTTTGGGGGAATTTCTGGGTACAAATTAAACTTAAGTCAGAGCGAGCTGTTGCTGCTTTTTTAAGATTACTACACCTGGTTTAGTTTATTTGGGCAACTCTGTAACGAAGACTTATAAAGACCTCTACAAACACAATTTTAGTAAACTATTGGATGAGGTTCAGCGTAACAACTCTTGTGGTTCAGTGGTCAACTCTTCCTCTCTCGTTGATATTACGAGTCGATCCCATAAAAATGTCAATTCTCCTCCAATTTTGTTACTTTTTCCATTGTCTCCCCATTTCTTTTTTTTTTCTTTTTTTTAACCAGGTACATATTTTAAGAAATTGGAATCAGTCATCTCAGCCTACATTTGGAATGGCAAAAAAAAAAAAAACACTGTTTAAAAAGTGAGATCTTACAACAGCATCTGGCATTACCCAATTTTTTGTTTCTACTTTTGGGCGTGCAATAGGGTTATGACAAATCTCAAATTTATTAGCCTGGGGTTATAAATGATTAACTTTTACCTAAAACTCACAAAAATGACTTTGGTTTTGCCAGACCTTGAAAAAACCTCCCGCACCTAAGACAGTTTCATATTTCACATTAAAACACTGAGCGGCTCAAACACTCTTTATTATAACATGTCAGTTTTACATACAATACACATGAGGAATACATGAAAATGAGTACATATAGCATTTGTCGTGTTTTTAATAGTGTTTCAGATTTGTATATTAGTGTTAATAAATTTGCTGCTAAGATATTTGTCTGTTTTGGAAGTAGAACAAACCTCCTCCATCAACCTTACAGCTCTCTCAGCTACTATGAGTAGAGAAGCATTTCACAGCTTTGGGACACTTAAGTTTGGATATTGCTGACAGCAGGACTTCATAATCTGTCTATGAATGGTGTTGGTTAGAAAACCAGGCCTGTGACCATGTAGTTGCAATGAAATCGCAAGTTACCCTCAGCTGTTCTTACCACTTTGCAAGAAGGAAAAATGCAATAAGTGCTAAAATTCCTCGTGAGTTCCACCTGGCACTGTGAAGTGATGGCAGCTTGTGCCATTTGATGTGAGGCCATTTTTCCTCCATTTTGTAAAACTTGTATGCTTCACAAAGCTCAAAAAGGAATTTAAAATCATGTCTCCAGCCAAGGTTCTCATATTCTGGTATCACTTCTGTGCCCATGTGTGCATTTTGCAAATCATCATACTGTTCCAAAATCTCATCAATAAACTCGTAGTTAATGTTAGGTGACTGTGACCGTATAGGAAAAAAGAAGTCCAACACATGTCGCAGAACAAGATCAAGAATGTGGTGCTGGCAGCCGATGTATTGAGGTTCATCGAATCCCTTGTCTCTAAATGTTCTCTGAAGCCTGGCTACAACACCATTTTTGTGACCAGTATTGACTGCTGTTGTGTCAGAGATGATCATCTGAATACTGTTCCATGCATTGTACTCATCAAGCAGGTCCTATCTTGGTATATAGATGTCTGCAGTGGTTCTACTGTCACAAGCCAAAATGCCAAGTTGTAATGTTCTTCTGTCATTTTTCAAGTACACAACTTGGTACTCCTTATTGTCAATTTTCTTACCATCAAAATGCAAACAAAATTTCTCTTCAGAGATCAGTTCCATGAGGCGGTTCTTAACTTGTTCTGCATCTCTGATTGTTCGACGCCAGACAACAGACTGTGATGGTGTTGGTACACTAACTCCATCTTCAGCCAGACTTTGAAGTACCTGTGACGCTTTTCTGGTTGACAAAGTGTTTAGACACCAGTTTTGCAGCAGACTTTGTTGAGTGGCATGTTCATGTTTATCTATAAATGGACTGCATTTATATAAATGGTAAATGGACTGCATTTATATAGCGCTTTTCCATCTGCATCAGATGCTCAAAGCACTTTACAGTTATGCCTCACATTCACCCCAATGTCAGGGTGCTGGCATACAAGGCGCTCACTACACACCGGGAGCAATAGGGGATTAAAGGCCTTACCCAAGGGCCCTTAGTGATTTTCCAGTCAGATGGGGATTTCAAACCATGATCTTCTCGACTCAAGCCCAACACCTTAACCACTAGACCATCACCTCCCCCATCATCTATTTTACCTTTATTTTTTATTTCTTTTAATTAGTTTAATAATATATTTTAGCAATATTTATTTGTATATATTTTCTTGATATTTCTTGATACTTGTTAATTCTTTTCTTGTTACGTTATTTTTAAATAGTATTGTGTAAACTCGTGTATTTTTAAAAGTGATGTGGTGCTAGGTGCGGGAGGTTTTTTCATGATCCAATGAAATAAACTTCAAAAAAGTGATCTATGGGTAAAAGTTCATCAAATGCAACATCAGGAAAATGAAAGTTTTGAAAAAGGTTTTGTAGTCATAACCCTAGCGTGCAACTTATGCTGTCGGTCTTATTGGGTGTATTACAACTTTTGTGACGCTGGCCCCATCTGGCTAAAAATGGAAAAACACTTTGTTGTCCTGGGTCTCCATCCTCCTTGATTGGTACATCACTACCCCTGTCATTTAATTTCACAAGTATTCACAATTCCGAAAATGTTTTGAGCTGCAGCAGATGAGCCTCTCCAGTCCAATCTTGTCTAATAATCTTTTCCTTCCATCATTGCAGTATCCTGCGGTTAACATGTGGCAATGTAAAGGTTGTAATTATTTAAAAGATTTTTTAATGTGAGCGCACATTTGCTTCTTTTGTACAGTGGTGGGCACAGTTCTGCTAATCTGTTAACCGCTAATTAGCAAAGATAACTTTTTTGTTAACTGATTAGCTTTTCAGCTAACTTTGAAAACATCAGCGGACTAATTAACTTCCACTAAATTTAGTTCCAATACGTTTTAGACTACTAACATATTTTTGTGGGCATAGTGAATAAAGCTTAACAGTTAAACACATTTGTAAAGCCTGAAATCATACATTTTAGTGCGTGTCTGTTACATGTTTTGTAGCAGACAGACAGCTACAGTAGTGTTCAGAATAATAGTAGTGCTATGTGACTAAAAAGATTAATCCAGGTTTTGAGTATATTTCTTATTGTTACATGGGAAACAAGGTACCAGTAGATTCAGTAGGTTCTCACAAATCCAACAAGACCAAGCATTCATGATATGCACACTCTTACGGCTATGAAATTGGGCTATTAGTAAAAAAAGTAGAAAAGGAGGTGTTCACAATAATAGTAGCATCTGCTGTTGACGCTACAAACTCAAAACTACTGTGTTCAAACTGCTTTTTTAGCAATCCTGTGAATCACTAAACTAGTATTTAGTTGTATAACCACAGTTTTTCATGATTTTTTCACATCTGCGAGGCATTAATTTTGGTTTGGTTTGGAACCAAGATTTTGCTCATTTACTAGTGTGCTTGGGGTCATTGTCTTGTTGAAACACCCATTTCAAGGGCATGTCCTCTTCAGCATAGGGCAACATGACTTCTTCAAGTATTTTGACATATCCAAACTGATCCATGATACCTGGTATGCGATATATAGGCCCAACACCATAGTAGGAGAAACATGCCCATATCATGATGCTTGCACCACCATGCTTCACTGTCTTCACTGTGAACTGTGGCTTGAATTCAGAGTTTGGGGGTTGTCTCACAAACTGTCTGCGGCCCTTGGACCCAAAAAGAACAGTTTTATTCTCATCAGTCCACAAAATATTCCTCCATTTCTCTTCAGGCCAGTTGATGTGTTCTTTGGCAAATTATAACCTCTTCTGCTTTTATTTAACACAGGGATTTTGCGGGGGATTCTTGCAAATAAATTAGCTTCACACAGGCATCTTCTAACTGTCACAGCACTTACAGGTCACTCCAGACTGTCTTTGATCATCCTGGAGCTGATCAATGGGTGAGCCTTTGCCATTCTGGTTATTCTTCTATCCATTTTGATGGTTGTTTTCCATTTTCTTCTACGCGTCTCTGTTTTTTTTTTTTTTTTTTGTCCATTTTAAAGCATTGGAGATCATTGTAGATGAACAGCCTATAATTTTTTGCACCTGCGTATAGGTTTTCCCCCTCTCCAGTCAACTTTTTAATCAAACTACGCTGTTCTTCTGAACAATGTCTTGAACGTCCCATTTTCCTCAGGCTTTCAAAGAGAAAGCATGTTCAACAGGTGCTGGCTTCATCCTTAAATAGGGGACACCTGATTCACTCTATTCCTGATACCACACTACTATTATTGTGAACACCCCCTTTTCTACTTTTTTTTTTACTAATAGCCCAATTTCATAGCCATAAGAGTGTGCATATCATGAATGCTTGGTCTTGTTGCATTTGTGTGAATCCACTGAATCTACTACTGGTACCTTGTTTCTCATGTAACAATAAGAAATATACTCAAAACCTGGATTAATCTTTTTAGTCACACAGCACTACTATTATTATCGTCGTCAGTCAGAGCTGCGTGTCCTCAAAGAGCGAGCTGCAAAAAGTTTGTACCTGAGTTTTTGTGCCTCAGAGGTGGTGTTTGTAGTTGCCATCTGCCACGCTGGTGTTTGCCAACCCGGACAGTGGGAATACCGCCTCAACCGGGAACTTAGCCCCGCCGCTGGACAGCAACAACGTCCGAGGCCTGCCCAACGTGGTGAATTCACCGAGGCCGCGCGCTGCGTCATTGAAGCCGCGCGTCACGAGTGCCGCTTCCCCAAGGCCTCGTGCAGCCACGGCGGATCCATCAGCGCGGAAACACCGAGGCCGCACGGCACCAGCGCAGCACAGATCCATCCCGGTGACAAACAACGCAGGCTGTTAACATCAGCGATCGCCAAGCAGCCCACAAGCCGACCATAGGGCCTAAGAAGGTTCTGACGGCGGAGGAAGGTGACGATATTAAAAAATCTCTGGACTTTCTTATCAGAGGAGATTTCTGTTTGAAGCAGCAACAGAAATCAATCATGGATCTGGTGGAGGAGGTGAAGGCACTACGGCTCCAGAACGCTGAGAAAGACCGGCGTCTGGTGCAGCTGGAAAATAGAGTGGCTGAAGTTTTTCAGTTATTGCAATTTCGGAAACATGGTTAAATGAGGATAATAAAGATCTGGTATATCTTGATGGTTATGAATTGTTCCTGGTTAATAGGCAGACGAGAAGGGGTGGAGGCGTTGCATTGTTTGTAAGGTCAGATTATAACTGTAAACTCATTAACATGTCATTTACAGTGGACAACATCATGGAATGTGTTACCATAGAAATTACATCTATAAACTCCAAAAACATAGTTGTTAGTTGCATTTACAGAGCTCCTGGGACAAATATTGACACCTTTGAAGACATTATCTTAGGAATGTACAACAAACTCGACAGAAATAAGCATTTATTTGTCTGTGGAGATTTCAATATAGATTTTTTAAACCCTCACAATCATTCACAAATCACTTCATTTATAAACACCTTGTACTGTTTAGGACTGTTTCTAACCATCATTCATCCTAGCAGAATAACTATGGACTCAACAACTCTCATTGACAATATTTTAACTAACACTATATCCGGTAATCTTGCCAGTTTTCTCAGTCTTTGCATTGGAGGGTTGTTGTAAGTATCGAAGCAATACCAAATTCATGAGTAGAAAAGTAACACCTGAAACAATTGAAAATTTAAGGGAGGATTTATCAAGTCAGAATTGGTCAGATGTTTTTGTTGATGATGTTGACAGGTCATATGATGCTTTCATTTCCATTTTTTCCAGTTTGTATAATAAACACTGTCCATTTGTTGACAAAATATATAGAAATCAATATAGCAATAAACCATGGATAACTAAGGGGCTTCAGAGGGCATGTAAAAAGAAAAACTTACTATATAAACATTTCATAAAACTACAAACTAAGGAAGCTGAAAGTAAGTATAAAACATATAAGAATAAGTTAATCAATATCATGAGACTCAGTAAAAAAAGACATTATAATGAGTTACTTGTCAAAAATAGAAATAACATCAAAAACACATGGAACATATTAAATGAAATAGTAAAAAAGAATAGAGTAGAGATTATCCTTCATTTTTTCAGAGTAACAACTACATCACGACTGATAACGACAAGTCTATTGCTGAACACTTTAATGAATACTTCGTTAATGTGGGTAAAAATCTTGCCAGTAAAATTGACTCAATTAACTAACTAATAACTTCTGGGTAAATAATTCAATGTTTAACAAATCTGTTTCAATGTTCATTGGTAGTACTCACGAAAGGGAAATACTTGATCTGGTTCATGGTTCAAAAAGTAAGAAATCGACTGATTTTAATAATTTGGATATGGCTTTATTAAAAAAGTTATTGATTGTATAGTAAAACCGTTCAATTACATTTGCAATATGTCACTAAGTACTGGTAAATTTCCTTCTCAAATGAAGTAATTCCTCTGTTTAAAACTGGTGACAAACACACATTTTCTAATTATAGACCTAGATCACTCCTCCCACAATTTTCCAAAATTTTGAAAAAAATATTTGCTAAAAGATTAAATGATTATTTACTGAAGCATAACATCATTTGTGAAGAACAATATGGATTCAGAAGGTCTCGAACTACATCACAGGCTTTGATGGACTTTGTGGAAAATATAGCAACTGCAATTGACAATAAACAATATACAGTAGGTGTTTTTTTTTTTTTTATTTACAGAAAGCGTTTGACACAATTAACCATAGAATACTATTAACTAAACTGTAGAAATATGGAATCAGAGGTCTGGCATATGAATGGATAACTAGTTATTTACAAGGCAGATTTCAGTATGTTCAATTCAATAATACAAATTCTAAACTCAGGGAAGTCACATGTGGGGTGCCGCAGGGCTCAGTGCTGGGTCCTTTGTTGTTTATAATCTATATAAATTATATAAATTGAGTGTCGAGTTCACTGAGGTGTCCTTTTTGCAGATGATACAACTGTGTTCTGTAACGGTGAAAATCTTGAACAGCTTCTGGACATAGTGGAGAAAGAACTGGAAAAATTTAAGGTTTGGTTTGATGCTAGTAAGCTGTCACTCAACCTTGGGAAACCAAATGTATTATATTTGGAAATAAACAGGCACCCAAATGTAAAAATTTAACTATAAACAATAAGGGAATTGAGTTAGTAAGAGAGAATAAATTTTTAGGTGTTATAATTGATAATAAACTTAGCTGGAAACCACATATAAATTATGTGAAATCAAAATTGTCAAAAACTATAGCCATTTTGTATAAAACCAAAGACATACTGCCACACGAAGGGTTACTTACTTTATATCATTCTCTGATGGTACCATATATGACATATTGTGTTGAGTCATGGGGAAACACTTACAAATCAAACACCAATCCAATATTCCTTTTGCAAAAAGGAGCCATACGAATCATCTGCAGTAAACATTATCGTGAACCAACTCATTCTCTATTTGTGTCTTTAAATTTATTAAAATTCATAGATTTGGTCGATTACATTACAATTCAAACTTTGTTTCGAGCAAAAAACCAAGCCTTACTGAGGCATGTCCAGAGTCTGTTCAGATTGAGGGAATCCAGATATAGTTTAAGAGGTTGTACAATATTTATGAAACCACCAGTAAGAACAAATGTAAAGGGTTTTTTGTGTGTCTGTGGTTGGGGTGAAGAAATGGAACAAATGTTCAACAGAGGTTAGAATGAGTGGTACCTTAGTAAGATTTAAGAAACTACTCAAAAAGAACATCATGTCTAAATATCATAAAGAAGCAAATATAATTTGATTTATAGGGAATGTTCAGTTTATAAGTGGGATTTATTGTATATTTGAATGTGTGGGTATGTATATGCGTATGTAGATATATAGATATGGGTAGGTGTATATGTATATAAGTGACCGTGTATATGTATGTATATATATATATGTATATATTTATGTATGTAAAGTATATACATATGTATATAGGTATATATGGTACAGCCCAAGCAGAGGGTCACCCCCAAGAGCCTGGTCTGCTTGCGGTTTCTTCCTTATAGGGAGTTTTTCCTCACCACAGTTGCCTACTGCTTGCTCTGGGGGTTGGTTGGTAAGGTTAGTCCTTACTTGCGTAAAGTGCCTTGATTTGACTTTCTTGTGATCTGGTACTATATAAATATAATTATAAGTGAATAGTATATTGATGTGTATGTCTGTGTGTCGACATGTAGTAGTGAATTTGTATTTATGTAAATATGACTGATTAGAATTGATGGACTTGTACTAGCAGGGGTGGGCGCTAATAAGCTTTGCTTCAGCCCATACCCTTTCGGACTCACTAGTTTTGTTTATGCGTTTGTGGAATTGTTCATTTTTTTTTTCTATTTGAATATTTTGTGTGCCGAATAAAAACTTTGTCTCTTTGTCATTATTCTAAACACTACTGTATGAGAGGTAGAGCTCAATCCTCTGCCAGCAGAGGAGAGCTGGCTACCAGAGAGAAAGGAAGAGGGGGGAGAAAAAATTTATTTTCACAGCCATACAGACTTACAGATGTATCACAGGAGTCATGACAGGCAGTTTTGACTTATGGTTAAAATTTTAAACAAACTAATTCCACCCATGAATGACTGGGTTTACCCAAGTGGAGGTCATAGAGTTTTTGCCTTTTGGACTCTCTTAGCTCGTCGTCTCATCCTCTTAAAATGGAAGGAAACTTCCCCACCCACCATATCACACCAGATAAAGATGTGTTGTTCAGTTTAAACCTTGAAAATAATCAGGTGTCTAATGAAGGGCATTGAAAAGAAATTTTATAAAGTTTGGAAGCTGTTCTTGATATTCTTTGACCAACCATCGACACAGGTTTGGGAGTAGTTTTTGTTTAATGACATTATTTTTTTTCTCTGAATGATTTTGGTTGGTTATGTGTATTTATTTATTATCTGTTTCTTCTCATTCTTGTGTACATATAACTATGTGCCTTTAAAGTAAGTCCACATGTTCTTTGTTTTAGGGTGGTTTTTTTAATTTTGTATTGTGTATTGTATTTTTATATTGTCAAAAGTTCAATAAATATATTAAACACCTAAAGAGCCTCAGATTCCACAGTGGGCCTCAGAGTTCTTATGTTTGGCTGAACTTGTCTGAGGATTGGTCTCTCTATTCATGGTTTATATGTTTTTACTTGCTGTTTGGAGTTTGATTTATTGGTATGATGTTCAGGCTTTATATTTTCAATGTTTTATACTGTGGAACTAATTATTATTATTATTATTGTTATTATCATAATGCACAGGAGTGGCGTTATTGTCTCAAAGGAATAAAACCTGTTTTCATTAATAACTCATACAGTCACAAAGACGAGTCATTAACAGACTGCGTGTTACATTGATGCTAAACACACACATCCACCCCAACGCCCGCATGCCGCCATGCAAGGCACTTAACTTCACACCAGGATTAAGTTGCTCAAGGCCACCTCCATGCCTGTCTCATTTAGGGATTGAACCAGTCACAAGGCTGTTTCTCTCACCTTCAAGTCACCATTTCACACTCCAAAAATAAGAAACTAAACCAGCAATTCCATTATTTATGTGTAATAATGGTTTCAGACTGGTTTGTAGTTTGATTGCTGATGGTTGCTGTGTTGGTGCATTCTGCCATCTAGTCGCTGCATTGTAGAATAAGGACCTCTGAATGATGAGCTGTCAGTCGGCCTTTAAGTCCACTTCACTGTCAGCACAGCAGCCTTTGGGCTGGTTGGTACTGTGTGCCTTGCTCATGGGCAGGTGGTGTTTTGTCCCCTGCAGCGGTGAGAGCGGTGCGGGAAAAACGGAAAGCACCAAGCTGATACTGAAGTTCTTGTCAGCCATGAGTCAGCACTCGCTGGAGACATCGTCCAGATACGGGACATCCCACGTGGAAGAGGCGCTGCTGGAGAGCAGGTACCATTCCCATCTCTTTATTTATGCAGCGTTATCCATCTTACGACAGTTTGCATTCCCATGTCCTTAAACCGTCTCCTTAAAAGAAAAAAACCTATTTACATACCGTCTGTTTCTCTTAAGGGGGAAAAAAAAATCACTTTTGTAAACATTTTGAGTCATAGGCCACTTTTTGTTTGAATGTCTGTTTTTCTTTTAAATCTTTGCGTCATTGCGCTATTCTGAACCGTTACAAATGAATTGAATCTACAGTCACGATTCTTCAGTCTGGTCCAGTTTGAGAGTTCTGAGAACTCCAGGTTGCATTTCCATTGGTGGCCACATGGGGTTGTCCAGGTGTGATTTTTTTTTTATTATTATTATTATTTATTAGTCTTTAAATGTATTTATTTGTGGTTTGGATTCCCGAAGAAGTTCACGTTAGACAAAAAAAAAAACACTTAAAATCCAGTTCATGCTGAAGCAGGCAAATTGACGCTTTTTGCAAACTCAGTCATTTAGCCTTACGATATTTTCAAATTCATTCCCATCAGAATGAAGCTAAAATGTGTTATTTGTTTATTAAAATGTTCATATGTCATTCAAACACAACAAACATCAACACACATATACTGAATTTTTCACTGTAGCTTTGGCTAATCTCGTGACCATTTACTGCAAAGCACATGCAGTGTTGCAATTTAAATATTAAAACTGATTTCATGCTTCAAATGACTGGGGAGTATTTTTAAGACCACAATCCACTTTGTTTAGTTGTAATCCAGTATATTTGAAATTGTACACCACATTTATGATTATATTTGATCCTAATATTTGATGGATGTTGGATTTGACCCTGACATTGGAATAGAGTGGCTCCCTGAGATTTGTATTATTACAGTGTTTTGCACTCTAACTGTTAGAAAGGACTTTAAGAATGCTGAATAACGCCTGTCAGTTGAATATGAAGAAAACGTCCGTGAACATCGTTCTTCACACTGTCTCCACTAAATAAATGTGATTGCACTGACTGTAGGGAAGTAACTTTTTGGCCGTGTGATCAAGTGATTCAGGTCTTGATGCGGCCCCCGGGCCCGAGTCTGAGACCTCTGCTTTAATTGTTTCACGATTGTGTTCTTTCAGTCCCATCATGGAGGCTTTTGGAAATGCCAAAACTGTCTACAACAACAACTCCAGCCGCTTTGGGAAGTTTGTACAGCTGCACTTCAGCCACAAGGGAAACATCGAGGGCGGGAAAATCGTTGACTGTATCCTTCACCCGCGAAAATTAACATCAGTTTAGGGCAGGTTTTGAAGGAGGTACGAGGCGTCCTGTCAGGCAGTGCTCGAGTTTATATGAAAGGTGCTGAATCCATCTGCAGGAGGAGGCGCTGACTTTGCTCAAAAAAAGCACAAATCTTGTGAGCAGATTTTCACCAAACTTAGTAGGAATATTTCTTGCAGGAAGGTCTCCAGATGATTCATCTATGGTTAAAGGTCAAAGGTCAATACCCAAATTTCCAATACCCAAATTTTCTGTGATATCTCCCCAACCAGTATAGTGAGAAAGATGATCCAGAGCTCATTTTGATCAGCTAATCATGTGTCAACACGTGCATTACTAGTGCACATGCACGTAAATTGGCCCGACACCAAGGTCATATCAAAATGGCTACCAAACACACAGCAGAACAGTGAGAGTAAGCGGAGTGTTATGGTGTGCTTTTAAGCCCTTTAAAGCTGTACGGCCTTTGGGTTTTTAAAGGTTTCTTCTTTGGCACCGCTATAATTTTATTCCTTAGCATTTCAGTAAGGGATTCATATGTGATATTGCCAGTATCATAAAAATTTCTGCTGTCTAGAAACAATTTAGAATTTCAACCCTGATGGGTAGAAATTTAAGTGATCAGATGACATGACATACATTTGGTAGCGATGACATTGATCAGACCGTTCTGCTTTAAGAGTTCAGTACGTGCCTGCTCCTTAAAAATTACTGGTGCACATTGTGCTGTTTTTGGCTCTGGAAACAGCTGTTATAGGCTTCAGAGGTGGAATGTGCAAAAAAAAAAAAAGCGTCCTTGTCCACACCAGGAGAAGCGATGTGGGATGCACCATTCTTCTGTACAATTTTCGAACACAGAAGAAGGATCCAGAGCGAAAGAAAAGATGACGGTTGTAGGAGCGACAGTCTTTGTAATCTGATGCAAGTTGATCCAGACGGGAATGTTCTTCTCTTGCTTGAAGCTATTTAGACACAATTGCATATATTCACAGAGGCCATCTCCTTCTCTGCCTCATTAGCCTAACCATCCTGCAATTTCAGTCCATTGGAAATTTCTGTTCCTTCAAATTTGATCAATACAGAACCTGGGAGAGGTCACTTAAAGTGATATTTTTTTTTTCTGGCCATGATAATTTGTGTGCACGTTTTCCTTTAATTGGGCCCACGAATTAATAAAACGTGCACGTTTTCCTGGCTGTGATAATTTGTGCGCACGTTTTAATGGCCGTGATAATTTGTGCATACGTTTTCCCTTAATTGAGCCCTCGAATTAATAAAACGTGCACACGTTTTCCTTTAAATGAGCCCTCGAATTATAATAAAATGTACGCACATTTTCCTTAATTGAGCCCTCAAATTGTAATAAACTGTGCGCACATTTTCCTTTAATTGAGCCCTCAAATTGTAATAAACTGTGCGCACATTTTCCTTTAATTGAGCCCTCGAAGTGTAATAAAACGTTTTCCTTTTGTTCAAAATGATATGACCTAAATTGTCATCCTCACGACGGGGAGACGCTTCGCCCTCAGCATCCTTTTTAATGTACTTATAAACTCCAGATGATGCCATGCTGGGCAACCAGAGTTCTCTGTATGTCCTTGTGCACCCAAACCCTGACCACATCCATTTCTAATGGGGGAATGTATTACACTGTCTCCTGGTTTGTTGGGTAATAGCCAACATTTATGTGTCAAGACAATATTGAGTGCACGTTTTACAAATTGTGGCCACGTTTAAGTAGATCGTGCCCTTGTTTTACTCAAACGATGCTTAAACTGTACGCACAATATCATAAAACGAGCGCACTATATAACAAAATGTGCACACAATATAATACGTGCGCACAATATCATAAAGCGTGTACACAATATCATAAAACGAGTGCACAATATAAAACGAGCGCACAATATAATAAAACGTGTGCAACGAGCGCACAATATAATAAAACGTGCTCACAATATAATAAAACGTGCGCACAATATCATAAAACGTACGCACAATATCATAAAATGAGCTCACAATATCAAAAATGTGCACACAATATAATAAAACGAGTGTACAATGTCATAAAACGTGCGCACCATATTATAAAACATGCACACAATATAAAAGGAGCGCACGATATAATAAAATGTGCACAACGAGCGTACAGTATAATAAAACGTGGGCACAGTCTCTCCACATGCAAAACACTGTGTGATGACACTTCCAGGGCTCCGTAGATCAAACTATTATAGTTTTGTTTGATTACTTCCTTCTCTTCATCTTTAGTCAAAACGTGCGAAGCATAGGCTAAACTCACAATCCTGTCCTTATGCGTAGCTCTTACTGGAAGGCCACAATGGTGAGAAAATCTTTTTAAATCATCAAATTTCCACCTTTTAAAATCATCAAAACATGCACTATGCATAGTTTCTCCAATCACAGCCACAGAAGCCTGTAACTTCTTCTGGGTTGTCTGGGTGTCTTGGTGTCTTTCCTCTCTAATCTCCTTCTTGCACAGTCACTCAGTTTTTGAAAACTGTCTGCTCCACACAGATTTATCATAGTGTCATACTGTTTGTATTTCTTCATAACTCATGTAAATAAAGCCCAAGACATAACCAGTGTCTTGGAAATGTTCAGGTATCCATCCTCTTAGTTGTTTGAAGAAAACTGGATGTAAAAGTGACGGTTTACATGTGCTATATTAAAGGGGGCACTTACTTATTCACACCATCATTTTGGCGTTTAGATTTTTAATTTTTTTAAATTCATGATGTACAATTTACTTTTCACTGTGAGTCTAAAGGGCATAATTTTTTAGATTTTAATATACAAAGCATGATTTGTTCTGTTTTGTTTTTTTGATGTCCTAAAAAATTTCTAACATGTAAAAGCTCAAGGGGGCAAGCAGTTTTTCACACCACTGTATTACACACACACACACATATATATATATATATATATATATATATATATATATATATATATACGAGGTCTGTTAGAAAACTATCTGACCTTTTTATTTTTTTTAAAAAACTATATGGATTTGAATCATGTGCGTTTGCATCAGCCAAGCTTGAACCTTCGTGCGCATGCGTGAGTTTTTTCACGCCTGTCGGTTGCGTCATTTGTCTGTGGGCAGGCTTCGAGTGAGCACTGGTCCACCCACCTCGTCGGATTTTCATTGTCAGGGAAATGGCTGAGCGATTGGAGCAGCGCTGAATCAAATTTTTCCAGAAACTATGAGAGACAGCCTGGTGGAAACCATTCGGAAGATTCAGACGGCTTTTGGTGAGGATATTCCAGTTTCTAGAAAAATTTGATTCAGCGCTGCTCCAATCGCTCAGCCATTTCCCTGACAATGAAAATCCGACGAGGCGGATGGACCAGTGCTCACTCGAAGCCTGCCCACAGGCAAATGACGCAACCGACAGGCGTGAAAAAACTCACGCATGCGCACGAAGGTTCAAGCTTGGCTGATGCAAACGCACATGATTCAAATCCATATAGTTTTTTTTTAAAAATAAAAAGGTCGGATAGTTTTCTAACAGACCTCGTATATGTGTATATATACAGTGAGGAAAATAAGTATTTGAACACCCTGCAGTTTTGCAAGTTCTCCCACTTAGAAATCATGGAGGGGTCTGAAATTTTCATTTTAGGTGCATGTCCACTGTGAGAGACATAATCTAAAAAAAAAAAAAAAAATCTGGATGTATGATTTTTTTTTTTTTTTTTTTTTTTTTTTTGTAGATAATTTATTTGTATGTTACTGCTGCAAATAAGTATTTGCAAAATAAGTATTTTCAACACCTGTGAAAATCAATGTTAATATTTGGTACAGTAGCCTTTGTTTGGAATTACAGAGGTCAAATGTTTCCTGTAGTTTTTCACCAGGTTTGCACACAATGCAGCAGGGATTTTGGTCCACTCCTCCATACAGATCTTCTCTAGATCTTTCAGGTTTGGAGTTTCAGCTCCCTCCAAAGATTTTCTATTGAGTTCAGGTCTGGAGACTGGCCAGGCCACTCCAGGACCTTGAAATGCTTCTTATGGAGCCCCTCCTTAGTTGCCCTGGCTGTGTGTTTGGGGTCACTGTCATGCTGGAAGACCCAGCCATGACCCATCTTCAATGCTCTTACTGAGGGAAGGAGGTTGTTTGCCAAAATCTCGCAATTCATGACCCCATCCATCCTCCCTTCAATACGGTGCAGTCGTCCTGTCCCCTTTGCAGAAGAGCACCCCCAGAGTATGATGTTTCCACCCCCATGCTTCACGGTTGGGATGGTTTTCTTGGGGTTGTTCTCATCCTCTAAACATGGTAAGTGGAGTTGATTCCAAAAAGCTCTACTTTGGTCTCATCTGACCACATGACCTTCTCCCATGCCTCCTCTGGATCATCCAGATGGTCATGGTGAACTTCAAACGGGCCTGGACATGTGCTGGCTTGAGCAGGGGGACCTTGCTGCCCTGCAGGATTTTAAACCATGACAGCATCATGTGTTACTAATGTAATCTTTGTGACTCTGGTCCCAGCTCTCTTCAGGTCATTGATCAGGTCCTCCTGTGTAGTTCTGAGCTTTCTCAGAATCATCCTTACCCCACAAAGTGAGATCTTGCATGGAATTCCAGACCGAGGGAGAGTAACAGTCATCTTGTGTTTCTTCCATTTCCTAATAATAATCATAACAGTTGTTGTCTTCTACCAAGCTGCTTGCCTGTTGTCCTGTAGTCCATCCCAGCCTTGTGCAGGTCTACAGTTTTGTCCCTGGTGTCCTTAGACAGCTCTTTGGTCTTGGCTATGGTTGGAGTGTGATTGATTGAGTGTGTGAACAGGTGTCTTTTATACAGGTAACAAGTTCAAACAGGTGTAATTAATACAGGTAAAGAGTGCAGAATAAGAGGGCTTCTTAAAGAAAAGTTAACTGGTCTGTGAGAGACAGAATTCTTGCTGGTTGGTAGGTGTTCAAATTTGCAGCAGTAACATACAAATAAATTATTTAAAAAATCATACATTGTGATTTCTGGATTTTTTTTTTTAAGATTATGTCTCTCACAGTGGACATGCACCTAAGATGAAAATTTCAGACCCCTCCATGATTTCTAAGTGGGAGAACTTGCAAAATCACAGGTTGTTCAAATACTTATTTTCCTCACTGTACACACACACACACACACACACACACACACATATATATATATATGTAGTGATTTTCCAGTCAGGCTGGGATTTGAACCGAGGATCTTTTGGTCTCAAACCTTAACCATTAGACCATCACCTCACTTGTTTTTAACCCCATAACCCATAACATTAAGTCATAGATAGTCCAAACTATACCTTTTGGAATCTTTGTGGTCAGACAAATAATGTGGTGTGGTTTTCAATATGGATGGAGTATCTTTAATTTTGACCCCGTGTAATTATTTAGTTGACCCCTAATTCTGTGTTGAATTGATGCTCTTATATACAGTTGTGTCAAAATTCTGATGGCAGAGAGACACTGTCAGTTCCATCAGATTTTCTTTGCCGCCATCGTTGATTTGTGTTTGTTGTTGTCTTTGACTGACTGACACCTCTGCTGCCACAGACCTCTTAGAAAAGGTGAGTGTTCTTTCTGCCACCTGAGTTCTTGGCTAATTATCAATGTTTGTAAAGTTTGATGGACAGTAAATGAGTTTAGTAATTATTGCTAATTAATTTAGACCTTTGACTACAGTGGCCGTCACCTGCCATATGACCAGAATCTCATATCCTAATAGCATGTGTCACAATATTGTACATTTTTCTGCAAATTCAATGAATTAATATACAAATAATGAATGTTTCTGAGTTCAGTGGTACGAATATTTCATGAGGTGAAAGCTGGAACAAACCATTCAATGAGGCGAAACATTCATTATTTGTTTTATATAACGGCTGAAATAGATCAGTCATTTGATATTTTATTCATTTATAAACAACAGAAAAGGGACTTGCATTTTGGTGTTCCACTGTGACATGTGATTCAGTGATGCTGTGCACTCACTTTGTGTAGTTCCTCAGTCCAGCCAAAAATCACATCAGTGTTTCATGTTAACAGCTCTTCATGCATCCAGAGGGCTTACAGCGGAGTGGATTTTGTGTCTGTGTGTGTGTGTGTGTGTGGCAGCGTCAGTTAACTCAATCAAGTCATCATGTCGCTGTCCCGCGCGCACACGCAACCGGCTCGGGTCGAGCTGTTTACTTGCCTCAGTGCAGCAAAAAAAAAAAGTCACATCAGAAATGAGTCCAGGTTTTCTTTCTCTTGTGTGTGTGTGTGTGTCTTACAGAGATTAGCAGTATCAGTTAGCTCAAATTATGTCTCAGGAGAGTCGTGTCCCCCACGCGTGCGCGCACACACGCAACCTGGTCGGCGCTTGTGCATGCGTGAACAACAAAAATAAGACCTTATACGTTCTCAGTGCAGCGAGGACGTACACAGTCTTATTTTGTTGTTCACGGCACGCACAAGCACCGACCAGGTTGGAGGACATGCGCACATGTGCATGCGTGATTGCACGAAGCGTGCACGTGAGAGTGCAATGGTACCAAACATATGAACCAAATTTGCACTCTAAATGGAACCAAGCCGCACTATGAATGCAATGCAACACAAATGGGATGAATTAATCCATGTCATGTGACATACAAAGCATCAAATGACAAGAATCCACTCAGCCGTTATATAATACTTTATATATAATTACCACATGGACAGACCTGCTCTACTCAAAAGTAAAACATTATACAACTGTATTTGATGATTTTCTTTTTCATTAGAACCTTTGAGCAAATCTTTATGTAAAAAAAAAAAAAAAAAAAATGCTGATTGACTTGAAACTTTAAGTTGCATTTTAACATCTGAGTTTCTTTAAAAATATAATTAAGTGAAAATATATAAATACAAGTAAACAAGAATTTAAATGGTTACAGCTGATTTCACCCACACACACACATACACGTGCGCATACGTACGTTCGCTCAGGTTGAAACACGGTAAGGTGTGTGAGGTTTGGATTTTGTGCTGATTGGTGTTCTGTGTATCCATACAGAACCGGGTCGTCAGGCAGAACCCGGGAGAAAGGAACTACCACATATTCTACGCATTGTTAGCAGGAACCAACAGCCAGCAGCGAGGTGAGTCGCCGAACCTTCACGACACCAAAATTACCTCTGTTACCTCTGACAGAGGTCAAAGAAATCAGACTGCTCTCTTTGTCCTGCTGCTTACCAGGTCAAAGGTCAGAAGGAAAGCTACATTTTCCAAACTGTTAGTTTGGAAATTCTTTAAAAGCTGCTCATAGTGTTAAAGAGCAAAATGAAAGGAGAATATCAACACGACATTTCATTAATTTCATTTTATTCTGCAAGGGCAGGTATTCACTGAAACTCTACCCACCTCTGTTGGTAGGTGGACAACTGAGTGTGTACAAAGTGCCAAATACAGTGAATACAATAACATAGTATTTTTCTGGCTTTTGGACACCACCTGGCAAAATGTTGTTTTTCCCCCTTTTTGTGCTGGAGAAATGGAGAAGCACCATACTCCTATTATAGTCGGTCCTGTGCTGTCTGTCTGCTGTGAACAAGATAACAAAAATAACAAAAATATGGCTGGACGGATTTCAGCAAATGTTACTCGGACAGATGGACAAAGATCAAGGTGCAAAAACATATTTTCTGCTATAATGCTGCAACATTTGTGATTGGTTGCTAACGTGGAAATATCCCAGGTTAGCTTTGATTGTTTTTGTTTGTTTTTCTTGTTGCAGAGACATTTGGGTTGATTCCCGCTGACAGCTACCACTACCTGAGACAGTCCGGCTGCCTGACCGACAAGACAATCAACGACCAGGGCACTTTTCACGATGTTCTGGTACGCCGTCATCTGGATCTGGCAGACTATTTGATTCTATTGTTTTCTGGAGGATCGGATGTCAGTTTACAAAATGCAAAGCTGTAAAATAAAACACTGTAAACAGGAAATATGTAATGGCCTTACTGGGTTATTATTTGTTAAGGAGGTAGACAAGATCACCTGCTCACAGGTGACTGTTGTCTAATCAGATTGTCCTCGTTATGTGTTCTTTAATAAGGATAATAGTATCTGTTATTTAGTTGTTGCTTACAAAAACTGACTGGGATACAATAACCTACTCATCCATTCACTCACTGACCCACTCGCTGACCCTAACCGACTCACACTGACCCACTCACTAACTCATTCTGCCATTCATTCACTCAATCACTCACTAATTATTCATCCACCCAGTGACCCACTCACTAACTCATTCAGCCATTCATTCACTCACTGACCCACTCAGTAACCCACTGACCCACTCACAAACTCATTCAGCCATTCATTCACTCACTGACCCACTCGGTAACCCACTCACTAACTGCCATTCATCTGCCATTCATTCACTCAATCACTCACTAATTTTTCATCCACCCACTGACCCCTCACAAACTCATTCAGCCATTCATTCACTCACTGACCCACTCACTAACTCACTTTGCCATCCATTCCCTCAATCACTCACTAATTATTCATCCATGCAGTAACCCACTGACCCACTCACTAACTTATTCAGCCATTCATTCAGTCAGTCACTCACTCACTCACTCACCCATACATTCATTCACTCATTCAGTAACTCACTGTCCCACTCACTAACTCATTCAGCCATTCATTCAGTCAGTCACTCACTCACTCACCAGCCATACATTCATTCACTCATTCAGTAACTCACTGTCCCACTCACTAACATTCAGCCATTCAGTCAGTCAGTCACTCACTCATTCAGCCATATATTCACTCATTCAGTAACCCACTGTCCCACTCACTAACTCATTCAGCCGTTCATTCACTCACTTACCAGTTCACCTGTGTCTGCTGTCACCGGTGTCGCAGACCGAACAGTCCACCCCTAAAAATTGGTCCGCCTTTTGCATCTGCGCAAGCATCATTTCAGACCACAGTAGCACGTCTGAGACGGAGCAATCACACATAGATTAATGGGATTATTAACCATCAGATGATAAAGGTAAAACCTCTTCAATCATCCTAAAGTCAGTTTTAAGCAGAAACGAGGTGAAATTCCGTGACGCTTTGAAATGTCCGACGCGCAGTGAACATCAGCAGCTCGTTTAGCTGCTGTGCTCTGATCACTTCCTCCGTCTTTTATGATGAAATAATGCTGTGTATGTACAAAAGCTTCAGATATCTGTCGCTGATAGATGATGACTGGAGGCAGTTTGAAGCAGAAACAAGGCGATAATCCTGAACTGTGTCATCAGGGGGTACGATTTTTAGGGGGACTGTTTGGTCGCGACACCGGCTGAGGAGTAGTTCTCTGGCTTTGTGCCACTCTGACATTTCTGTTTTTTATTTTTTGGGGGGGGGTTGTTGTTTTTGTGCTTTTTTTCCAGAGTTTTCATAGTAGAGAAGCTTGAATCTTCGACTGGACTGGGTTGCTTGATGTGAGGACGTTTCGCTTCAAATCGCAGAAGCTTCCTCAGCTAAAATTCTTGCTCTGGTAGTCTTTAGCTGAGGAAGCTTCTGCGATTTGAAGCGAAACGTCCTTGCATCAAGCAACCCAATCCAGTCGAAGATTCAAGCTTCTCTACTATGGAAACCACCTGGACAACTGAGAGCCTACACAAAACATTGAGAGTTTTCAGTTTAAACCCCAGAAGAACTGGGCCAAAGTCACACCAAGCCTCCACTGAGAACACGACTTGCCTCACTGTGTATTTGTGTTTTCCCAGAATGCAATGCGAACGATGCAGTTTACGAGGAGAAACATTGGGGACCCTGCGCCTCCTGGCCGCATCCTTCACTCGGGGAACATGAGTTTGCAACAGCTGGAGGAGCGCAGGTCTCCTCCAAGTCAGGTATGAGAACGTCTCGCCCTCCAGAACATTTTTGCATTTTATTTCTCTCTTATGGGCCTTTCACACTGAATCCGTCAGATGCTCAAATGCATCAAAATTGGTCTAAAAAGCATTATTTTCAATGAGACGTTTTGCGTTTTAGATGCGTCAGATGCATTGCGTGAAAAGCCGAGCTAAACCAACGCATCTGACGGGAGCGCGCATTGCCGCTTGTCAGCAGGCTGACGGAGTCAAAGTTCAATCCAATCCAACTTCCGACTTGCTGAGCTGTGACGTACCTTTGCGTTGTCCAATAGGAACGACGTGTCGGCCAAAACAGGAGGACGGGTGGCAGAAACCACTGATCTCTACAAAATGGACGGTGCAGAAACCACTGATCTGTGCAAACATACGTGTCACAGGACTCCTCATTTATGGAGTAGTTTTCTGAGAAAAATCCTTCGAAATGTTTTTTGTTGTTGTTACCTCATTATTTCTGATTACTGTTAAAAAAAAAAAGTTAGAACACTTGTAATTAAAATAGCTAACTAAATCAATAAATTTCATCTGTAAATTAAAACCACCTGTTATTTCAGATTATTTCATTTCTTGTTTACATAAGGAACCTCAGACATTTATTTTTTAGACAAAATAACGTGGAAATTTGTACATTTTTTAAGTCTGATAGATTATTTATATCTCATTTTAACCAGAAAACAGACACTGTAATAAATACTAATGTTTATTATAAATGCAACAGGAAATAATTTAACAATGACTGCATTGTGATTGTAAAGTAGGACTTCTGTGACATAAACCTCATGATATAATATATATATCTATATCTATATATCTATATATATATATATATAGTCATTTCAACCTGTAATTCGCCAAATATGTAATTGCCTTTAATTGTTAAGTGTCGGACGCAGCTCGGAGAACCGACCAGCGTTTGAAGGACCCAGTATAAAATAAGCAGCACGGTACAAAGGCTAACTGAATTTAATACATAACAGTGATACAAATAACAAAGTGCGGTCTGGCGTGGTGCGCTCCCACAGCGCTAACGGTCCGGAGCCAGAAGCCGTTCGACCCAAGGACCCCGCCGACACCCCCCAGGTGGCCGCAACAAACCGAGTCTGTGAAAGAAGGAACCATTATGTGAGTCCACCTCTACACACAGAGAGAACACTTAAAGGTGTACAAACAGCAAACACTTCCTGGCTTGATTACTAATCAGCTTCCCAACCTACAGGCATGGAACATCCGTTCACAAAACTCCACTGCAGTGGAGCCGATACATGACTAACATACAGCTCATATAATGGTGTGAGGGACACCACATTTACTGACTGTCACAAAATCTAACGTACCTCAGGAAGTGTGCTGACGAGCATGAGACCTCACCCCCTCCTCTTTCACGACCGGCATCAAACCCTGGACGTTCTCTGCATCCACTGATGATGAGATGGCTCCGAGACGACTCTCACCCGTCTGGTCACAGGTCGAGTCTCTGGCAAAACACACTGCAAACTCCAGTCTTAAATGCCACCATGTTCCAATCCATATAGATGCCCTCAGCTGTGAGTCCTGACGAGCCGCAGGTGATCAGGGTGAGGTCCTGATAACCTCAGCAACACAGCCACTCAGTCCCACATGCAAGCCACCTGGAAGGAGAAACAAGGACAGAAACAAAAAGGCAGCCAGGCCCCCCCAGCCATATAACAGTACCCCACCTCACGGGAAGCCTCCCGGCGACCACACAAACCTGGCCCAGGAGAACACCCCCTCCAGGGACCATGGCTGGAACCGCATCTGCATTCCTCTTCCACACAGAATGGTTGATGTCCGCTCCACTGGCTGCATCCTTGCCTTTGTTTCAGTCGTCCCTTAGCACAGGTGTGGCCAGGAGTTCTTAAACCTGTGCAGTCAGCCTTTATCCACCATGTTCGGTCTTTAGTCATAAACAAAAAAGACAACAAAACACCAAACATCCCCCCTCCCCAGGGGACCGTCCCATCAAACCCCGGAAGAGGAGAAAACCCAAACTTAAAATTACAATAAAAGTGCTAAAACCCCCCCCCCCCCCCCCCCCAAACGATGTAGGGACCAACACCCCCCAGAGGACTTCCCGCCAAGCTCCAGGAGTAATAACCACAGCCGAGGTCCCTCTGATCCAACGTCACCACGGGGACTCCCAGCCTCCCAGAGGACCCACTCGTCACCCCAGGAGACGCCTCCCCTCATGACCAACGACCCAGCCTCGCCGACTATGGCTAGATGGACCCACAGCCCTTCCCCCCCAGAGGACACCAAGTCAAACCCTGAGGGCGGAAACTGGGGGGAAAAACAAAGGAGAACCCCCCCCCCCCAGGTCAGAGTTACCTGGGAAACCCGCCCAGCATAACCAACTGCCCACTCCAGCAACGCCGACACTACGGCTCACCCCTTGAGTCAGAAGAAGAGGGAACAAAAAGAACAAAGGAGAAACCCCCCCAGGTGCCGAGGTTACCTGGGAAACGCCAGCATAACCAAACTGCACCACTCCAGCAATGCCGACACTACGGCTCCACCCGCTGGAGTCCGGAGAGAGAAAGGGGAACAAAGAAAACCATCACCACCCCCCCCCCAGGTGCATGGTTACCCGGAAACCCCAGCATAACCAACCTGCACCACTCCACAGCACGCCGACTCTACGCTCACCCGGCTGGAGTCACGAGGAGAATAGAGGGCACAACAAAAAAAAAACAAAAAAGAGAAAAAAAAAAAAAAACAACCCAGTACCCCCCATGACCCCCCAGGGACCGTCCCATCAAACCCTGGAGGTGAAACTGAAAGAAATAAAAGACTAACAGACTAACATAGTTGCGTGGGTCCTTTTTTTTTTTTTTCTTTCTTTTTTTTCTTAAACACTGCAGGGACACGACCCCAGACACTAAATAGTGAAAAACAAAAATAAATCCCCACAAAACCAACTCAAAAACACCCACACAAATGAACTAACACAACAATAAGTGATTTATATACCGTCAAGCTCCAACAATGGAACACACCTGTTCCAACTTAAGAGCTTGACGGTAATGTGACTCAGTCACCAAAAGAGGGAGCCAAAGTGCTAAAAATGAAAACCCCCTTTGGTAACTGAGAAAACAACGCGCTGCTTTTCTGTGCGCAGCTGTGAGCAACACACAACCAAAAATGTGATTCACTAAATAACACCGGAGCTGATACAACAGACGCAGTAGTTATCTTTATCCGGGAAACAGGGCTACGACTGTAACACAGCAAGCCGCGACCCGTGCCACGAGCTCCGCCGTGCGCGTTCACCCATTACAGACTCACTCCTGCATCCCGTTCAACCTCTTATCCGGTCGAAGTGCGACGCGAAGCCGTCGCCAGTCACACTCCACCACGACCCACGGATAAGGCACACAGGAACCGGCTGCAAGAGAGCACGAATCAGTATTCAGTAATGGGTCCAAACACGCACCATCCGGGTGGAGAGCACCCGCAACTGATCCGGATAACTTCTGAATCTGCTGCTGCCTTCCCGGCGCGTTACCGTCTCTGCTACCGCTGGGTCCGTGATGTTTGGCCAGAGACTACTGTTAAGTGTCGGAGCAGCTCGAGAACCGACCAGCGTTTGAAGGACCCAGTATAAATAAGCAGCACGGTACAAAGGCTAACTGAATTTAATACATACAGTGATACAAAATAACAAGTGCGGTCTGGCGTGGTGCGCTCCCAGCAGCGCTAACGGTCCGGAGCCAGAAGCGTTCGGACCCAGGACCCCGCCGACACCCCCAGGTGGCCGCAACAAACCGAGTCTGTGAAAGAAGGAACCATTATGTGAGTCCACACTCTACACACAGAGAGAACACTTAAAGGTGTACAACAGCAAACACTTCCTGGCTTGATTACTAATCAGCTTCCCAACCTACAGGCATGGAACATCCAGTTCACAAACTCCACTGCAGTGGAAGCCGATACATGACTAACATACAGCTCAATAATAAAGGTGTGAGGGACACCACATTTACTGACTGTCACAAAATCTAACGTACCTCAGGAAGTGTGCTGACGAGCATGAGACCTCACCCCCTCCTCTTTCACAGACCGTGCATCAAACCCTGGACGTTCTCTGCATCCACTGATGATGAGATGGCTCCCGAGACGACGATCTCACCCGTCTGGTCACAAGGTCGAGTCTCTGGCAATACACACTGCAAACTCCAGTCTTAAATGCCACCATGTTCCAATCCATAGATATGCACCTCAGCTGTGAGTCCTGACGAGCCGCAGTGATCAGGGAGGTCCTGATAACCTCAGCAACACAGCCACTCAGTCCCACATGCAAGCCACCTGGAAGGAGAAACAAAGGACAGAAACAAAAAGGCAGCCAGGCCCCCCCAGCCATATAACAGTACCCCACCCTCACGGGAAGCCTCCCGGCGACCACACAAACCTGGCCCAGGAGAAACCCCCCTCCAGGACCATGGCTGGAAACCGCATCTGCATTCCTCTTCCAACAGAATGGTTGATGTCCGCTCCACTGGCTGCATCCTTGCCTTTGTTTCAGTCAGTCCCTTAGCACAGGTGTGGCCAGGAGTTCTTAAACCTGTGCAGTCAGCCTTTATCCAACCATGTTCGGTCTTTAGTCATAAAACAAAAAAGACAAACACACAACCACATCCCCCCCTCCCCAGGGACCGTCCCATCAAACCCCGGGAAGAGGAGAAAACCCCAAACTTAACTTACAAATAAAAGTGCTAAAACACCCCCCCCCCCCCCCCCCAAACGACATGTAGGGACCAACACCCCCCAGAGACTTCCCCCAGCTCCAGGAGTAATAACCACAGCCGAGGTCCCTCTGGGATCCAACTCACCCACGGGGACTCCCAGCGCCTCCCAGAGGACCACTCGTCAACCCCAGGAGACGCCTCCCCTCATGACCAACGGACCCAGCCTCGGCCGACTATGGCTAGATGGACCCACAGCCCTTTCCCCCCAGAGGACACCACAGTCAAACCCTGAGGGCGGAAACTGGGGGGAAAAAACAAAGGAGAAACCCCCCCCCCCAGGTGCAGAGGTTACCTGGGAAACGCCCAGCATAACCAAACTGCACCACTCCAGCAACGCCGACACTACGGCTCACCCAGCTGGAGTCAGAGGAGAAGAGGGAACAAAAAGAACAAAGGAGAAACCCCCCCAGGTGCAGAGGTTACCTGGGAAACGCCCAGCATAACCAAACTGCACCACTCCAGCAATGCCGACACTACGGCTCACCCGGCTGGAGTCAGAGGAGAAGAGAGGGAACAAAACACATCACCCCCCCCCCCGGTGCAGAGGTTACCCGGAAACGCCCAGCATAACCAACCTGCACCACTCCAACGCCGACTCTACGGCTCACCCGGCTGGAGTCAGAGGAGAAGAGAGGGCACAACAAAAAAACAAACAAAAAAAAAAAAAAAAAAAAAAAAAAAAAAAACAACCCAAGTACCCCCCATGACCCCCAGGGGACCGTCCCATCAAACCCTGGGAGTGAAACTGAAGAAATAAAAGAAAGACTAACAGACTAACATACAGTTGCGTGGGTCCTTTTTTTTTTTTTTTCTTTCTTTTTTTTCTTAAACAGAACTGCAGGGACACGACCCCAGACACTAAATAGTGAAAAACAAAAATAAAATCCCACAAAAACCAACTCAAAAACACCCACACAAAATGAACTAACACAAAACAAATAAGTGATTTATACCGTCAAGCTCCAACAAATGGAACACACCTGTTCCAACTTAAGAGCTTGACGGTAATGTGACTCAGTCACCAAAAGAGGGAGCCAAAGTGCTAAAAATGAAAAACCCCCTTTGGTAACTGAGAAAACAAACGCGCTGCTTTTCTGTGCGCAGCTGTGAGCAACACCAACCAAAATGTGATTCAACTAAATAACACCGGAGCTGATACAACAGACGCAGTAGTTATCTTTATCCGGGGAAACAGGGCTACGACTGTAACACAGGAAGCACCGCGACCCGTGCCACAGAGCTCCGCCGTGCGCGTTCACCCATTACAGACTCACTCCTGCAGCTCCCGTTCAAACCTCTTATCCGGTCGAAGTGCGACGCGAAGCCGTCGCCAGTCACACTCCACCACGACCCACGGATAAGGCACACCAGGAACACGGCTGCAAGAGAGCACGAATCAGTATTCAGTAATGGGTCTCAAACCACGCACCATCCGGGTGGAGAGCACCCGCAACTGATCCGGATAACTTCTGAACGTCTGCTGCTGCCTTCCCGCGTTACCGTCTCTGCTACCACTGGGTCCGTGATGTTTGGCCAGAGACTACTGTTAAGTGTCGGACGCAGCTCGGAGAACCACCAGCGTTGAAGGACCCAGTATAAAATAAGCAAGCACGGTACAAGGCTAACTGAATTTAATACATAACAGTGAACATACAAAAACAAAAGTGCGGTCTGGCGTGGTGCGCTCCCAGCCGCTAACGGTCCGGAGCCAGACCGTTCGGACCCAAGACCCCGCCGACACCCCCAGGTGGCCGCAACAAACCGAGTCTGTGAAAGAAGGAACCATTATGTGAGTCCACACTCTACACACAGAGAGAACACTTAAAGGTGTACAAACAGCAAACACTTCCTGGCTTGATTACTAATCAGCTTCCCAACCTCAGGCATGGAACATCCAGTTCACAAAACTCCACTGCAGTGGAAGCCGATACATGACTAACATCAGCTCAATATAAAAGGTGAGGGACACCCATTACTGACTGTATAAATGTTAGTCACAAAATCTAACGTACTCAGGAAGTGTGCTGACAGCGTGAGACCTCACCCCCCCTCTTTCACAGCCGTGCATTAATCCTGGATGTTCTCTGCATCCACTGATGATGAGATGGCTCCTGAGACGACGATCTCACCCGTCGGTCACAAGGTCGAGTCTCTGGCAAATACACACTGCATACTCCAGTCTTAAATGCCACCATGTTCCAATCCATATAGATGCACCTCAGCTGTGTGCTGGCATACAGGCGCTCACTACACACCGGGAGCAATAGGGGATTAAAGGCCTTACCCAAGGGCCCTTAGTGATTTTCCAGTCAGATGGGGATTTCAAACCATGATCTTCTCGACTCAAGCCCAACACCTTAACCACTAGACCATCACCTCCCCCATCATCTATTTTACCTTTATTTTTTATTTCTTTTAATTAGTTTAATAATATATTTTAGCAATATTTATTTGTATATATTTTCTTGATATTTCTTGATACTTGTTAATTCTTTTCTTGTTACGTTATTTTTAAATAGTATTGTGTAAACTCGTGTATTTTTAAAAGTGATGTGGTGCTAGGTGCGGGAGGTTTTTTCATGATCCAATGAAATAAACTTCAAAAAAGTGATCTATGGGTAAAAGTTCATCAAATGCAACATCAGGAAAATGAAAGTTTTGAAAAAGGTTTTGTAGTCATAACCCTAGCGTGCAACTTATGCTGTCGGTCTTATTGGGTGTATTACAACTTTTGTGACGCTGGCCCCATCTGGCTAAAAATGGAAAAACACTTTGTTGTCCTGGGTCTCCATCCTCCTTGATTGGTACATCACTACCCCTGTCATTTAATTTCACAAGTATTCACAATTCCGAAAATGTTTTGAGCTGCAGCAGATGAGCCTCTCCAGTCCAATCTTGTCTAATAATCTTTTCCTTCCATCATTGCAGTATCCTGCGGTTAACATGTGGCAATGTAAAGGTTGTAATTATTTAAAAGATTTTTTAATGTGAGCGCACATTTGCTTCTTTTGTACAGTGGTGGGCACAGTTCTGCTAATCTGTTAACCGCTAATTAGCAAAGATAACTTTTTTGTTAACTGATTAGCTTTTCAGCTAACTTTGAAACATCAGCGGACTAATTAACTTCCACTAAATTTAGTTCCCGTTTTAGACTACTAACATATTTTTGTGGGCATAGTGAATAAAGCTTAACAGTTAAACACATTTGTAAAGCCTGAAATCATACATTTTAGTGCGTGTCTGTTACATGTTTTGTAGCAGACAGACAGCTACAGTAGTGTTCAGAATAATAGTAGTGCTATGTGACTAAAAAGATTAATCCAGGTTTTGAGTATATTTCTTATTGTTACATGGGAAACAAGGTACCAGTAGATTCAGTAGGTTCTCACAAATCCAACAAGACCAAGCATTCATGATATGCACACTCTTACGGCTATGAAATTGGGCTATTAGTAAAAAAAGTAGAAAAGGAGGTGTTCACAATAATAGTAGCATCTGCTGTTGACGCTACAAACTCAAAACTACTGTGTTCAAACTGCTTTTTTAGCAATCCTGTGAATCACTAAACTAGTATTTAGTTGTATAACCACAGTTTTTCATGATTTTTTCACATCTGCGAGGCATTAATTTTGGTTTGGTTTGGAACCAAGATTTTGCTCATTTACTAGTGTGCTTGGGGTCATTGTCTGTTGAAACACCCATTTCAAGGGCATGTCCTCTTCAGCATAGGGCAACATGACTTCTTCAAGTATTTTGACATATCCAAACTGATCCATGATACCTGGTATGCGATATATAGGCCCAACACCATAGTAGGAGAAACATGCCCATATCATGATGCTTGCACCACCATGCTTCACTGTCTTCACTGTGAACTGTGGCTTGAATTCAGAGTTTGGGGGTTGTCTCACAAACTGTCTGCGGCCCTTGGACCCAAAAAGAACAGTTTTATTCTCAGTCCACAAAATATTCCTCCATTTCTCTTCAGGCCAGTTGATGTGTTCTTTGGCAAATTATAACCTCTTCTGCTTTTATTTAACACAGGGATTTTGCGGGGGATTCTTGCAAATAAATTAGCTTCACACAGGCATCTTCTAACTGTCACAGCACTTACAGGTCACTCCAGACTGTCTTTGATCATCCTGGAGCTGATCAATGGGTGAGCCTTTGCCATTCTGGTTATTCTTCTATCCATTTTGATGGTTGTTTTCCATTTTCTTCTACGCGTCTCTGTTTTTTTTTTTTTTTTTGTCCATTTTAAAGCATTGGAGATCATTGTAGATGAACAGCCTATAATTTTTTGCACCTGCGTATAGGTTTTCCCCTCTCCAGTCAACTTTTTAATCAAACTACGCTGTTCTTCTGAACAATGTCTTGAACGTCCCATTTTCCTCAGGCTTTCAAAGAGAAAAGCATGTTCAACAGGTGCTGGCTTCATCCTTAAATAGGGGACACCTGATTCACACTATTCCTGATACCACACTACTATTATTGTGAACACCCCCTTTTCTACTTTTTTTTTTACTAATAGCCCAATTTCATAGCCATAAGAGTGTGCATATCATGAATGCTTGGTCTTGTTGCATTTGTGTGAATCCACTGAATCTACTACTGGTACCTTGTTTCTCATGTAACAATAAGAAATATACTCAAAACCTGGATTAATCTTTTTAGTCACACAGCACTACTATTATTATCGTCGTCAGTCAGAGCTGCGTGTCCTCAAAGAGCGAGCTGCAAAAAGTTTGTACCTGAGTTTTTGTGCCTCAGAGGTGGGTTTGTAGTTGCCATCTGCCACGCTGGTGTTTGCCAACCCGGACAGTGGGAATACCGCCTCAACCGGGAACTTAGCCCCGCCGCTGGACAGCAACAACGTCCGAGGCCTGCCCAACGTGGTGAATTCACCGAGGCCGCGCGCTGCGTCATTGAAGCCGCGCGTCACGAGTGCCGCTTCCCCAAGGCCTCGTGCAGCCACGGCGGATCCATCAGCGCGGAAACACCGAGGCCACGGCACCAGCGCAGCACAGATCCATCCCGGTGACAAACAACGCAGGCTGTTAACATCAGCGATCGCCAAGCAGCCCACAAGCCGACCATAGGGCCTAAGAAGGTTCTGACGGCGGAGGAAGGTGACGATATTAAAAAATCTCTGGACTTTCTTATCAGAGGAGATTTCTGTTTTGAAGCAGCAACAGAAATCAATCATGGATCTGGTGGAGGAGGTGAAGGCACTACGGCTCCAGAACGCTGAGAAAGACCGGCGTCTGGTGCAGCTGGAAAATAGAGTGGCTGAAGTTTTTCAGTTATTGCAATTTCGGAAACATGGTTAAATGAGGATAATAAGATCTGGTATATCTTGATGGTTATGAATTGTTCCTGGTTAATAGGCAGACGAGAAGGGGTGGAGGCGTTGCATTGTTTGTAAGGTCAGATTATAACTGTAAACTCATTAACATGTCATTTACAGTGGACAACATCATGGAATGTGTTACCATAGAAATTACATCTATAAACTCCAAAAACATAGTTGTTAGTTGCATTTACAGAGCTCCTGGGACAAATATTGACACCTTTGAAGACATTATCTTAGGAATGTACAACAAACTCGACAGAAATAAGCATTTATTTCTGTGGAGATTTCAATATAGATTTTTTAAACCCTCACAATCATTCACAAATCACTTCATTATAAACACCTTGTACTGTTTAGGACTGTTTCTAACCATCATTCATCCTAGCAGAATAACTATGGACTCAACAACTCTCATTGACAATATTTTAACTAACACTATATCCGGTAATCTTGCCAGTTTTCTCAGTCTTTGCATTGGAGGGTTGTTGTAAGTATCGAAGCAATACCAAATTCATGAGTAGAAAAGTAACACCTGAAACAATTGAAAATTTAAGGGAGGATTTATCAAGTCAGAATTGGTCAGATGTTTTTGTTGATGATGTTGACAGGTCATATGATGCTTTCATTTCCATTTTTTCCAGTTTGTATAATAAACACTGTCCATTTGTTGACAAAATATATAGAAATCAATATAGCAATAAACCATGGATAACTAAGGGGCTTCAGAGGGCATGTAAAAAGAAAAACTTACTATATAAACATTTCATAAAACTACAAACTAAGGAAGCTGAAAGTAAGTAAAATATAAGAATAAGTTAATCAATATCATGAGACTCAGTAAAAAAAGACATTATAATGAGTTACTTGTCAAAAATAGAAATAACATCAAAAAACACATGGAACATATTAAATGAAATAGTAAAAAAAATAGAGTAGAGATTATCCTTCATTTTTTCAGAGTAACAACTACATCACGACTGATAACGACAAGTCTATTGCTGAACACTTTAATGAATACTTCGTTAATGTGGGTAAAAATCTTGCCAGTAAAATTGACTCAATTAACTAACTAATAACTTCTGGGTAAATAATTCAATGTTTAACAAATCTGTTTCAATGTTCATTGGTAGTACTCACGAAAGGGAAATACTTGATCTGGTTCATGGTTCAAAAAGTAAGAAATCGACTGATTTTAATAATTTGGATATGGCTTTATTAAAAAGTTATTGATTGTATAGTAAAACCGTTCAATTACATTTGCAATATGTCACTAAGTACTGGTAAATTTCCTTCTCAAATGAAGTAATTCCTCTGTTTAAAACTGGTGACAAACACACATTTTCTAATTATAGACCTAGATCACTCCTCCCACAATTTTCCAAAATTTTGAAAAAAATATTTGCTAAAAGATTAAATGATTATTTACTGAAGCATAACATCATTTGTGAAGAACAATATGGATTCAGAAGGTCTCGAACTACATCACAGGCTTTGATGGACTTTGTGGAAAATAGCAACTGCAATTGACAATAAACAATATACAGTAGGTGTTTTTTTTTTTTTTTATTTACAGAAAGCGTTTGACACAATTAACCATAGAATACTATTAACTAAACTGTAGAAATATGGAATCAGAGGTCTGGCATATGAATGGATAACTAGTTATTTACAAGGCAGATTTCAGTATGTTCAATTCAATAATACAAATTCTAAACTCAGGGAAGTCACATGTGGGGTGCCGCAGGGCTCAGTGCTGGGTCCTTTGTTGTTTATAATCTAATAAATTATAAATTGAGTGTCGAGTTCACTGAGGTGTCCTTTTTGCAGATGATACAACTGTGTTCTGTAACGGTGAAAATCTTGAACAGCTTCTGGACATAGTGGAGAAAGAACTGGAAAAATTTAAGGTTTGGTTTGATGCTAGTAAGCTGTCACTCAACCTTGGGAAACCAAATGTATTATATTTGGAAATAAACAGGCACCCAAATGTAAAAATTTAACTATAAACAATAAGGGAATTGAGTTAGTAAGAGAGAATAAATTTTTAGGTGTTATAATTGATAATAAACTTAGCTGGAAACCACATATAAATTATGTGAAATCAAAATTGTCAAAAACTATAGCCATTTTGTATAAAACCAAAGACATACTGCCACACGAAGGGTTACTTACTTTATATCATTCTCTGATGGTACCATATATGACATATTGTGTTGAGTCATGGGGAAACACTTACAAATCAAACACCAATCCAATATTCCTTTTGCAAAAAGGAGCCATACGAATCATCTGCAGTAAACATTATCGTGAACCAACTCATTCTCTATTTGTGTCTTTAAATTAAAATTCATAGATTTGGTCGATTACATTACAATTCAAACTTTGTTTCGAGCAAAAAACCAAGCCTTACTGAGGCATGTCCAGAGTCTGTTCAGATTGAGGGAATCCAGATATAGTTTAAGAGGTTGTACAATATTTATGAAACCACCAGTAAGAACAAATGTAAAGGGTTTTTTGTGTGTCTGTGGTTGGGTGAAGAAATGGAACAAATGTTCAACAGAGGTTAGAATGAGTGGTACCTTAGTAAGATTTAAGAAACTACTCAAAAAGAACATCATGTCTAAATATCATAAAGAAGCAAATATAATTTGATTTATAGGGAATGTTCAGTTTATAAGTGGGATTTATTGTATATTTGAATGTGTGGGTATGTATATGCGTATGTAGATATATAGATATGGGTAGGTGTATATGTATATAAGTGACCGTGTATATGTATGTATATATATATATATGTATATATTTATGTATGTAAAGTATATACATATGTATATAGGTATATATGGTACAGCCCAAGCAGAGGGTCACCCCCAAGAGCCTGGTCTGCTTGCGGTTTCTTCCTTATAGGGAGTTTTTCCTCACCACAGTTGCCTACTGCTTGCTCTGGGGGTTGGTTGGTAAGGTTAGTCCTTACTTGCGTAAAGTGCCTTGATTTGACTTTCTTGTGATCTGGTACTAATATAAATATAATTATAAGTGAATAGTATATTGATGTGTATGTCTGTGTGTTCGACATTGTAGTAGTGAATTTGTATTTTAGTAAATATGACTGATTAGAATTGATGGACTTGTACTAGCAGGGGTGGGCGCTAATAAGCTTTGCTTCAGCCCCATACCCTTTCGGACTCACTAGTTTTGTTTATGCGTTTGTGGAAATTGTTCATTTTTTTTTTCTATTTGAATATTTTGTGTGCCGAATAAAAACTTTGTCTCTTTGTCATTATTCTAAACACTACTGTATGAGAGGAGAGCTCAATCCTCTGCCAGCAGAGGAGAGCTGGCTACCAGAGAGAAAGGAAGAGGGGGGAGAAAAATTTATTTTCACAGCCATACAGACTTACAGATGTATCACAGGAGTCATGACAGGCAGTTTTGACTTATGGTTAAAATTTTAAACAAACTAATTCCACCCATGAATGACTGGGTTTACCCAAGTGGAGGTCATAGAGTTTTTGCCTTTTGGACTCTCTTAGCTCGTCGTCTCATCCTCTTAAAATGGAAGGAAACTTCCCCCCCACCATATCACACCAGATAAAGATGTGTTGTTCAGTTTAAACCTTGAAAATAATCAGGTGTCTAATGAAGGGCATTGAAAAGAAATTTTATAAAGTTTGGAAGCTGTTCTTGATATTCTTTGACCAACCATCGACACAGGTTTGGGAGTAGTTTTTGTTTAATGACATTATTTTTTTTCTCTGAATGATTTTGGTTGGTTATGTGTATTTATTTATTATCTGTTTCTTCTCATTCTTGTGTACATATAACTATGTGCCTTTAAAGTAAGTCCACATGTTCTTTGTTTTAGGGTGGTTTTTTTAATTTTGTATTGTGTATTGTATTTTATATTGTCAAAAGTTCAATAAATATATTAACACCTAAATAAGCCTCAGATTCCCACAGTGGGCCTCAGAGTCTTATGTTTGGCTGAACTTGTCTGAGGATTGGTCTCTCTATTCATGTTTATATGTTTTTACTTGCTGTTTGGAGTTTGATTTATTGGTATGATGTTCAGGCTTTATATTTCAATGTTTTATACTGTGGAACTAATATTATTATTATTATTGTATTATCATAATGCACAGGAGGGGCGTTATTGTCTCAAGGAATAAAACCTGTTTTCATTAATAACTCATACAGTCACAAAGACGAGTCATTACAGACTGCGTGTTACATTGATGCTAAACACACACATCCACCCCAACGCCCGCATGCCGCCATGCAAGGCCACTTAAACTTCACACCAGGATTAAGTTGCTCAAGGCCACCTCCATGCCTGTCTCATTTAGGGATTGAACAGTCACAAGGCTGTTTCTCTCACCTTCAAGTCACCATTTCACACTCCAAAAAATAAGAAACTAACCAGCAATTCCATTATTTATGTGTAATAATGGGTTCAGACTGGTTTGTAGTTTGATTGCTGATGGTTGCTGTGTTGGTGCATTCTGCCATCTAGTCGCTGCATTGTAGAATAAGACCTCTGAATGATGAGCTGTCAGTCGGCCTTTAAGTCCACTTCACTGTCAGCACAGCAGCCTTTGGGCTGGTTGGTACTGTGTGCCTTGCTCATGGCAGGTGGTGTTTTGTCCCCTGCAGCGGTGAGAGCTGTGCGGGAAAAACGGAAAGCACCAAGCTGATACTGAAGTTCTTGTCAGCCATGAGTCAGCACTCGCTGGAGACATCGTCCAGATACGGGACATCCCACGTGGAAGAGGCGCTGCTGGAGAGCAGGTAACATTCCCATCTCTTTATTATGCAGCGTTATCCATCTTACGACAGTTTGCATTCCCATGTCCTTAAAACCGTCTCCTTAAAAGAAAAAAAACCTATTTACATACCGTCTGTTTCTCTTAAGGGGGAAAAAAAAATCACTTTTGTAAACATTTGAGTCATAGGCCACTTTTTGTTTGAATGTCTGTTTTTCTTTAAATCTTTGCGTCATTGCGCTATTCTGAACCGTTACAAATGAATTGAATCTACAGTCACGATTCTTCAGTCTGGTCCAGTTTGAGAGTTCTGAGAACTCCAGGTTGCATTTCCATTGGTGGCCACATGGGGTTGTCCAGGTGTGATTTTTTTTTATTATTATTATTATTATTAGTCTTTAAATGTATTTATTTGTGGTTTGGATTCCCGAACAAGTTCACGTTAGACAAAAAAAAAACACTTAAAATCCAGTTCATGCTGAAGCAGGCAAATTGACGCTTTTTGCAAACTCAGTCATTTAGCCTTACGATATTTTCAAATTCATTCCCATCAGAATGAAGCTAAAATGTGTTATTTGTTTATTAAAATGTTCATATGTCATTCAAACACAACAAACATCAACACACATATACTGAATTTTTCACTGTAGCTTTGGCTAATCTCGTGACCATTTACTGCAAAGCACATGCAGTGTTGCAATTTAAATATTAAAACTGATTTCATGCTTCAAATGACTGGGGAGTATTTTTAAGACCACAATCCACTTTGTTTAGTTGTAATCCAGTATATTTGAAATTGTACACCACATTTATGATTATATTTGATCCTAATATTTGATGGATGTTGGATTTGACCCTGACATTGGAATAGAGTGGCTCCCTGAGATTTGTATTATTACAGTGTTTTGCACTCTAACGGTTAGAAAGGACTTTAAGAATGCTGAATAACGCCTGTCAGTTGAATATGAAGAAAACGTCCGTGAACATCGTTCTTCAACACTGTCTCCACTAAATAAATGTGATTGCACTGACTGTAGGGAGTAACTTTTTGGCCGTGTGATCAAGTGATTCAGGTCTTGATGCGGCCCCCGGGCCCGAGTCTGAGACCTCTGCTTTAATTGTTTCACGATTGTGTTCTTTCAGTCCCATCATGGAGGCTTTTGGAAATGCCAAAACTGTCTACAACAACAACTCCAGCCGCTTGGGAAGTTTGTACAGCTGCACTTCAGCCACAAGGGAAACATCGAGGGCGGGAAAATCGTTGACTGTATCCTTCACCCGCGAAAATTAACATCAGTTTAGGGCAGGTTTTGAAGGAGGTACGAGGCGTCCTGTCAGGCAGTGCTCGAGTTTATATGAAAGGTGCTGAATCCATCTGCAGGAGGAGGCGCTGACTTTGCTCAAAAAAAGCACAATCTTGTGAGCAGATTTTCAACCAAACTTAGTAGGAATATTTCTTGCAGGAAGGTCTCCAGATGATTCATCTATGGTTAAAGGTCAAAGGTCAATACCCAAATTTCCAATACCCAAATTTTCTGTGATATCTCCCCAACCAGTATAGTGAGAAAGATGATCCAGAGCTCATTTTGATCAGCTAATCATGTGTCAACACGTGCATTACTAGTGCACATGCACGTAAATTGGCCCGACCACCAAGGTCATATCAAAATGGCTACCAAACACACAGCAGAACAGTGAGAGTAAGCGGAGTGTTATGGTGTGCTTTTAAGCCCTTTAAAGCTGTACGGCCTTTGGGTTTTTAAAGGTTTCTTCTTTGGCACCGCTATAATTTTATTCCTTAGCATTTCAGTAAGGGATTCATATGTGATATTGCCAGTATCATAAAAATTTCTGCTGTCTAGAAACAATTTAGAATTTCAACCCTGATGGGTAGAAATTTAAGTGATCAGATGACATGACATACATTTGGTAGCGATGACATTGATCAGACCGTTCTGCTTTAAGAGTTCAGTACGTGCCTGCTCCTTAAAAATTACTGGTGCACATTGTGCTGTTTTTGGCTCTGGAAACAGCTGTTATAGGCTTCAGAGGTGGAATGTGCAAAAAAAAAAAAAGCGTCCTTGTCCACACCAGGAGAAGCGATGTGGGATGCACCATTCTTCTGTACAATTTTCGAACACAGAAGAAGGATCCAGAGCGAAAGAAAAGATGACGGTTGTAGGAGCGACAGTCTTTGTAATCTGATGCAAGTTGATCCAGACGGGAATGTTCTTCTCTTGCTTGAAGCTATTTAGACACAATTGCATATATTCACAGAGGCCATCTCCTTCTCTGCCTCATTAGCCTAACCATCCTGCAATTTCAGTCCATTGGAAATTTCTGTTCCTTCAAATTTGATCAATACAGAACCTGGGAGAGGTCACTTAAAGTGATATTTTTTTTTCTGGCCATGATAATTTGTGTGCACGTTTTCCTTTAATTGGGCCCACGAATTAATAAAACGTGCACGTTTTCCTGGCTGTGATAATTCGTGCGCACGTTTTAATGGCCGTGATAATTTGTGCATACGTTTCCCTTAATTGAGCCCTCGAATTAATAAAACGTGCACACGTTTTCCTTTAAATGAGCCCTCGAATTATAATAAAATGTACGCACATTTTCCTTTAATTGAGCCCTCAAATTGTAATAAACTGTGCGCACATTTTCCTTTAATTGAGCCCTCAAATTGTAATAAACTGTGCGCACATTTTCCTTTAATTGAGCCCTCGAAGTGTAATAAAACGTTTTCCTTTTGTTCAAAATGATATGACCTAAATTGTCATCCTCACGACGGGGAGACGCTTCGCCCTCAGCATCCTTTTTAATGTACTTATAAACTCCAGATGATGCCATGCTGGGCAACCAGAGTTCTCTGTATGTCCTTGTGCACCCAAACCCTGACCACATCCATTTCTAATGGGGGAATGTATTACACTGTCTCCTGGTTTGTTGGGTAATAGCCAACATTTATGTGTCAAGACAATATTGAGTGCACGTTTTACAAATTGTGGCCACGTTTAAGTAGATCGTGCCCTTGTTTTACTCAAACGATGCTTAAACTGTACGCACAATATCATAAAACGAGCGCACTATATAACAAAATGTGCACACAATATAATACGTGCGCACAATATCATAAAGCGTGTACACAATATCATAAAACGAGTGCACAATATAAAACGAGCGCACAATATAATAAACGTGTGCAACGAGCGCACAATATAATAAAACGTGCTCACAATATAATAAAACGTGCGCACAATATCATAAAACGTACGCACAATATCATAAAATGAGCTCACAATATCAAAAATGTGCACACAATATAATAAAACGAGTGTACAATGTCATAAAACGTGCGCACCATATTATAAAACATGCACACAATATAAAAGGAGCGCACGATATAATAAAATGTGCACAACGAGCGTACAGTATAATAAAAACGTGGGCACAGTCTCTCCACATGCAAAACACTGTGTGATGACACTTCCAGGGCTCCGTAGATCAAACTATTATAGTTTTGTTTGATTACTTCCTTCTCTTCATCTTTAGTCAAAACGTGCGAAGCATAGGCTAAACTCACAATCCTGTCCTTATGCGTAGCTCTTACTGGAAGGCCACAATGGTGAGAAAATCTTTTAAATCATCAAATTTCCACCTTTTAAAATCATCAAAACATGCACTATGCATAGTTTTCTCCAATCACAGCCACAGAAGCCTGTAACTTCTTCTGGGTTGTCTGGGTGTCTTGGTGTCTTTCCTCTCTAATCTCCTTCTTGCACAGTCACTCAGTTTTTGAAAACTGTCTGCTCCACACAGATTTATCATAGAGTGTCATACTGTTTGTATTTCTTCATAACTCATGTAAATAAAGCCGAAGACATAACCAGTGTCTTGGAAATGTTCAGGTATCCATCCTCTTAGTTGTTTGAAGAAAACTGGATGTAAAAGTGACGGTTTACATGTGCTATATTAAAGGGGGCACTTACTTATTCACACCATCATTTTGGCGTTTAGATTTTTAATTTTTTTAAATTCATGATGTACAATTTACTTTTCACTGTGAGTCTAAAGGGCATAATTTTTTAGATTTTAATATACAAAGCATGATTTGTTCTGTTTTGTTTTTTTGATGTCCTAAAAAATTTCTAACATGTAAAAGCTCAAGGGGGCAAGCAGTTTTTCACACCACTGTATTACACACACACACACATATATATATATATTATATATATATATATATATATATATATATATATATACGAGGTCTGTTAGAAAACTATCTGACCTTTTTATTTTTTTTAAAAAACTATATGGATTTGAATCATGTGCGTTTGCATCAGCCAAGCTTGAACCTTCGTGCGCATGCGTGAGTTTTTTCACGCCTGTCGGTTGCGTCATTTGTCTGTGGGCAGGCTTCGAGTGAGCACTGGTCCACCCACCTCGTCGGATTTTCATTGTCAGGGAAATGGCTGAGCGATTGGAGCAGCGCTGAATCAAATTTTTCCAGAAACTATGAGAGACAGCCTGGTGGAAACCATTCGGAAGATTCAGACGGCTTTTGGTGAGGATATTCCAGTTTCTAGAAAAATTTGATTCAGCGCTGCTCCAATCGCTCAGCCATTTCCCTGACAATGAAAATCCGACGAGGCGGATGGACCAGTGCTCACTCGAAGCCTGCCCACAGGCAAATGACGCAACCGACAGGCGTGAAAAAACTCACGCATGCGCACGAAGGTTCAAGCTTGGCTGATGCAAACGCACATGATTCAAATCCATATAGTTTTTTTTTAAAAATAAAAAGGTCGGATAGTTTTCTAACAGACCTCGTATATGTGTATATATACAGTGAGGAAAATAAGTATTTGAACACCCTGCAGTTTTGCAAGTTCTCCCACTTAGAAATCATGGAGGGGTCTGAAATTTTCATTTTAGGTGCATGTCCACTGTGAGAGACATAATCTAAAAAAAAAAAAAAATCTGGATGTATGATTTTTTTTTTTTTTTTTTTTTTTTTTTTTTTAGATAATTTATTTGTATGTTACTGCTGCAAATAAGTATTTGCAAAATAAGTATTTTCAACACCTGTGAAAATCAATGTTAATATTTGGTACAGTAGCCTTTGTTGGAATTACAGAGGTCAAATGTTTCCTGTAGTTTTTCACCAGGTTTGCACACAATGCAGCAGGGATTTTGGTCCACTCCTCCATACAGATCTTCTCTAGATCTTTCAGGTTTGGAGTTTCAGCTCCCTCCAAAGATTTTCTATTGAGTTCAGGTCTGGAGACTGGCCAGGCCACTCCAGGACCTTGAAATGCTTCTTATGGAGCCCCTCCTTAGTTGCCCTGGCTGTGTGTTTGGGGTCACTGTCATGCTGGAAGACCCAGCCATGACCCATCTTCAATGCTCTTACTGAGGGAAGGAGGTTGTTTGCCAAAATCTCGCAATTCATGACCCCATCCATCCTCCCTTCAATACGGTGCAGTCGTCCTGTCCCCTTTGCAGAAGAGCACCCCCAGAGTATGATGTTTCCACCCCCATGCTTCACGGTTGGGATGGTTTTCTTGGGGTTGTTCTCATCCTCTAAACATGGTAAGTGGAGTTGATTCCAAAAAGCTCTACTTTGGTCTCATCTGACCACATGACCTTCTCCCATGCCTCCTCTGGATCATCCAGATGGTCACTGGTGAACTTCAAACGGGCCTGGACATGTGCTGGCTTGAGCAGGGGGACCTTGCTGCCCTGCAGGATTTTAAACCATGACAGCATCATGTGTTACTAATGTAATCTTTGTGACTCTGGTCCCAGCTCTCTTCAGGTCATTGATCAGGTCCTCCTGTGTAGTTCTGAGCTTTCTCAGAATCATCCTTACCCCACAAAGTGAGATCTTGCATGGAATTCCAGACCGAGGGAGATTAACAGTCATCTTGTGTTTCTTCCATTTCCTAATAAATAATCATAACAGTTGTTGTCTTCTACCAAGCTGCTTGCCTGTTGTCCTGTAGTCCATCCCAGCCTTGTGCAGGTCTACAGTTTTGTCCCTGGTGTCCTTAGACAGCTCTTTGGTCTTGGCTATGGTTGGAGTGTGATTGATTGAGTGTGTGAACAGGTGTCTTTTATACAGGTAACAAGTTCAAACAGGTGTAATTAATACAGGTAAAGAGTGCAGAATAAGAGGGCTTCTTAAAGAAAAGTTAACTGGTCTGTGAGAGACAGAATTCTTGCTGGTTGGTAGGTGTTCAAATTTGCAGCAGTAACATACAAATAAATTATTTAAAAAATCATACATTGTGATTTCTGGATTTTTTTTTTTTAAGATTATGTCTCTCACAGTGGACATGCACCTAAGATGAAAATTTCAGACCCCTCCATGATTTCTAAGTGGGAGAACTTGCAAAATCACAGGTTGTTCAAATACTTATTTTCCTCACTGTACACACACACACACACACACACACACACATATATATATATATGTAGTGATTTTCCAGTCAGGCTGGGATTTGAACCGAGGATCTTTTGGTCTCAAACCTTAACCATTAGACCATCACCTCACTTGTTTTTACCCCATAACTCCATAACATTAAGTCATAGATAGTCCAAACTATACCTTTTTGGAATCTTTGTGGTCAGACAAATAATGTGGTGTGGTTTTCAATATGGATGGAGTATCTTTTAATTTTGACCCCGTGTAATTATTTAGTTGACCCCTAATTCTGTGTTGAATTGATGCTCTTATATACAGTTGTGTCAAAATTCTGATGGCAGAGAGACACTGTCAGTTCCATCAGATTTTCTTTGCCGCCATCGTTGATTTGTGTTTGTTTGTTGTCTTTGACTGACTGACACCTCTGCTGCCACAGACCTCTTAGAAAAGGTGAGTGTTCTTTCTGCCACCTGAGTTCTTGGCTAATTATCAATGTTTGTAAAGTTTGATGGACAGTAAATGAGTTTAGTAATTATTGCTAATTAATTTAGACCTTTGACTACAAGTGGCCGTCACCTGCCATATGACCAGAATCTCATATCCTAATAGCATGTGTCACAATATTGTACATTTTCTGCAAATTCAATGAATTAATATACAAATAATGAATGTTTCTGAGTTCAGTGGTACGAATATTTCATGAGGTGAAAGCTGGAACAAACCATTCAATGAGGCGAAACATTCATTATTTGTTTTATATAACGGCTGAAATAGATCAGTCATTTGATATTTTATTCATTTATAAACAACAGAAAAGGGACTTGCATTTTGGTGTTCCACTGTGACATGTGATTCAGTGATGCTGTGCACTCACTTTGTGTAGTTCCTCAGTCCAGCCAAAAATCACATCAGTGTTTCATGTTAACAGCTCTTCATGCATCCAGAGGGCTTACAGCGGAGTGGATTTTGTGTCTGTGTGTGTGTGTGTGTGTGTGGCAGCGTCAGTTAACTCAATCAAGTCATCATGTCGCTGTCCCGCGCGCACACGCAACCGGCTCGGTCGAGCTGTTTACTGCCTCAGTGCAGCAAAAAAAAAAGTCACATCAGAAATGAGTCCAGGTTTTCTTTCTCTTGTGTGTGTGTGTGTGTCTTACAAGAATTAGCAGTATCAGTTAGCTCAAATTATGTCTCAGGAGAGTCGTGTCCCCCACGCGTGCGCGCACACACGCAACCTGGTCGGCGCTTGTGCATGCGTGAACAACAAAAATAAGACCTTATACGTTCTCAGTGCAGCGAGGACGTACACAGTCTTATTTTTGTTGTTCACGCACGCACAAGCACCGACCAGGTTGGAGGACATGCGCACATGTGCATGCGTGATTGCACGAAGCGTGCACGTGAGAGTGCAATGGTACCAAACATATGGAACCAAATTTGCACTCTAAATGGAACCAAGCCGCACTATGAATGCAATGCAACACAAATGGGATGAATTAATCCATGTCATGTGACATACAAAGCATCAAATGACAAGAATCCACTCAGCCGTTATATAATACTTTATATATAATTACCACATGGACAGACCTGCTCTACTCAAAAGTAAAACATTATACAACTGTATTTGATGATTTTCTTTTTCATTTAGAACCTTTGAGCAAATCTTTATGTAAAAAAAAAAAAAAAAAAAAATGCTGATTGACTTGAAACTTTAAGTTGCATTTTAACATCTGAGTTTCTTTAAAAATATAATTAAGTGAAAATATATAAATACAAGTAAACAAGAATTTAAATGGTTACAGCTGATTTCACCCAACACACACACATACACGTGCGCATACGTACGTTTCGCTCAGGTTGAAACACGGTAAGTGTGTGAGGTTTGATTTTGTGCTGATTGGTGTTCTGTGTATCCATACAGAACCGGGTCGTCAGGCAGAACCCGGGAGAAAGGAACTACCACATATTCTACGCATTGTTAGCAGGAACCAACAGCCAGCAGCGAGGTGAGTCGCCGGAACCTTCACGACACCAAAAATTACCTCTGTGACCTCTGACAGAGGTCAAAGAAATCAGACTGCTCTCTTTGTCCTGCTGCTTACCAGGTCAAAGGTCAGAAGGAAAGCTACATTTTCCAAACTGTTAGTTTGGAAATTCTTTAAAAGCTGCTCATAGTGTTAAAGAGCAAAATGAAAGGAGAATATCAACACGACATTTCATTAATTTCATTTTATTCTGCAAGGGCAGGTATTCACTGAAACTCTACCCACCTCTGTTGGTAGGTGGACAACTGAGTGTGTACAAAGTGCCAAATACAGTGAATACAATAACATAGTATTTTTCTGGCTTTTGGACACCACCTGGCAAAATGTTGTTTTTCCCCCTTTTTGTGCTGGAGAAATGGAGAAGCACCATACTCCTATTATAGTCGGTCCTGTGTCTGTCTGTCTGTCTGTGAACAAGATAACAAAAATAACAAAAATATGGCTGGACGGATTTTCAGCAAATGTTACTCGGACAGATGGACAAAGATCAAGGTGCAAAAACATATTTTCTGCTATAATGCTGCAACATTTGTGATTGGTTGCTAACGTGGAAATATCCCAGGTTAGCTTTGATTGTTTTTGTTTGTTTTTCTTGTTGCAGAGACATTTGGGTTGATTCCCGCTGACAGCTACCACTACCTGAGACAGTCCGGCTGCCTGACCGACAAGACAATCAACGACCAGGGCACTTTTCACGATGTTCTGGTACGCCGTCATCTGGATCTGGCAGACTATTTGATTCTATTGTTTTCTGGAGGATCGGATGTCAGTTTACAAAATGCAAAGCTGTAAAATAAACACTGTAAACAGGAAATATGTAATGGCCTTACTGGGTTATTATTTGTTAAGGAGGTAGACAAGATCACCTGCTCACAGGTGACTGTTGTCTAATCAGATTGTCCTCGTTATGTGTTCTTTTAATAAGGATAATAGTATCTGTTATTTAGTTGTTGCTTACAAAAACTGACTGGGATACAATAACCTACTCATCCATTCACTCACTGACCCACTCGCTGACCCTAACCGACTCACACTGACCCACTCACTAACTCATTCTGCCATTCATTCACTCAATCACTCACTAATTATTCATCCACCCAGTGACCCACTCACTAACTCATTCAGCCATTCATTCACTCACTGACCCACTCAGTAACCCACTGACCCACTCACAAACTCATTCAGCCATTCATTCACTCACTGACCCACTCGGTAACCCACTCACTAACTGCCATTCATCTGCCATTCATTCACTCAATCACTCACTAATTTTTCATCCACCCACTGACCCACTCACAAACTCATTCAGCCATTCATTCACTCACTGACCCACTCACTAACTCACTTTGCCATCCATTCCCTCAATCACTCACTAATTATTCATCCATGCAGTAACCCACTGACCCACTCACTAACTTATTCAGCCATTCATTCAGTCAGTCACTCACTCACTCACTCACCCATACATTCATTCACTCATTCAGTAACTCACTGTCCCACTCACTAACTCATTCAGCCATTCATTCAGTCAGTCACTCACTCACTCACTCAGCCATACATTCATTCACTCATTCAGTAACTCACTGTCCCACTCACTAACTCATTCAGCCATTCAGTCAGTCAGTCACTCACTCATTCAGCCATATATTCACTCATTCAGTAACCCACTGTCCCACTCACTAACTCATTCAGCCGTTCATTCACTCACTTACCAGTTCACCTGTGTCTGCTGTCACCGGTGTCGCAGACCGAACAGTCCACCCCTAAAAATTGGTCCGCCTTTTGCATCTGCGCAAGCATCATTTCAGACCACAGTAGCACGTCTGAGACGGAGCAATCACACATAGATTAATGGGATTATTAACCATCAGATGATAAAGGTAAAACCTCTTCAATCATCCTAAAGTCAGTTTTAAGCAGAAACGAGGTGAAATTCCGTGACGCTTTGAAATGTCCGACGCGCAGTGAACACATCAGCTAGCAGCTCGTTTAGCTGCTGTGCTCTGATCACTTCCTCCGTCTTTTATGATGAAATAATGCTGAATGTATGTACAAAAGCTTCAGATATCTGTCGCTGAGATAGATGATGACTGGAGGCAGTTTGAAGCAGAAACAAGGCGATAATCCGTGAACTGTGTCATCAGGGGGTACGATTTTTAGGGGGACTGTTTGGTCGGCGACACCGGCTGAGGGAGTAGTCTCTGGCTTTGTGCCACTCTGACATTTCTGTTTTGTTATTTTTTTGGGGGGGGGGTTGTTGTTTTTGTGCTTTTTTTCCAGAGTTTTCATAGTAGAGAAGCTTGAATCTTCGACTGGACTGGGTTGCTTGATGTGAGGACGTTTCGCTTCAAATCGCAGAAGCTTCCTCAGCTAAAATTCTTGCTCTGGTAGTCTTTAGCTGAGGAAGCTTCTGCGATTTGAAGCGAAACGTCCTTGCATCAAGCAACCCAATCCAGTCGAAGATTCAAGCTTCTCTACTATGGAAACCACCTGGACAACTGAGAGCCTACACAAAAACATTGAGAGTTTTCAGTTTAAACCCGACAGAAGAACTGGGCCAAAGTCACACCAAGCCTCCACTGAGAACACGACTTGCCTCACTGTGTATTTGTGTTTTCCCAGAATGCAATGCGAACGATGCAGTTTACAGAGGAGAACATTGGGGACATCCTGCGCCTCCTGGCCGGCATCCTTCACTCGGGGAACATTGAGTTTGCAACAGCTGGAGGAGCGCAGGTCTCCTCCAAGTCAGGTATGAGAACGTCTCGCCCTCCAGAACATTTCTGCATTTTATTTCTCTCTTATGGGCCTTTCACACTGAATCCGTCAGATGCGTCAAATGCATCAAAAATTGGTCTAAAAAGCATTATTTTCAATGAGACGTGTTGCGTTTTAGATGCGTCAGATGCATTGCGTGAAAAGCCGAGCTAAACCAACGCATCTGACGGGAGCGCGCATTGCCGCTTGTCAGCAGGCTGACGGAGTCAAAGTTCAATCCAATCCAACTTCCGACTTGCTGAGCTGTGACGTACCTTTGCGTTGTCCAATAGGAACGACGTGTCGGGCCAAAACACGGAGGACGGGTGGCAGAAACCACTGATCTCTACAAAATGGACGGTGCAGAAACCACTGATCTGTGCAAAACATACGTGTCACAGGACTCCTCATTTATGGAGTAGTTTTCTGAAGAAAAATCCTTCGAAATGTTTTTTGTTGTTGTTACCTCATTATTTCTGATTACTGTTAAAAAAAAAAAGTTTAGAACACTTGTAATTAAAATAGCTAACTAAATCAATAAATTTCATCTGTAAATTAAAACCACCTGTTATTTCAGATTATTTCATTTCTTGTTTAACATAAGGAACCTCAGACATTTATTTTTAGACAAAATAACGTGGAAATTTGTACATTTTTTTAAGTCTGATAGATTATTTATATCTCATTTTAACCAGAAAAACAGACACTGTAAATAAATACTAATGTTTATTATAAATGCAACAGGAAATAATTTAACAATGACTGCATTGTGATTGTAAAGTAGGACTTCTGTGACATAAACCTCATGATGATATATATATATATATATATATATATATATATATATATATATATATAGTCATTTCAACCTGTAATTTCGCCAAAATATGTAATTGCCTTTAATTGTTAAGTGTCGGACGCAGCTCGGAGAACCGACCAGCGTTTGAAGGACCCAGTATAAAATAAGCAGAGCACGGTACAAAGGCTAACTGAATTTAATACATAACAGTGATACAAAATAACAAAGTGCGGTCTGGCGTGGTGCGCTCCCAGCAGCGCTAACGGTCCGGAGCCAGAAGCCGTTCGGACCCAAGGACCCCGCCGACACCCCCCAGGTGGCCGCAACAAACCGAGTCTGTGAAAGAAGGAACCATTATGTGAGTCCACACTCTACACACAGAGAGAACACTTAAAGGTGTACAAACAGCAAACACTTCCTGGCTTGATTACTAATCAGCTTCCCAACCTACAGGCATGGAACATCCAGTTCACAAAACTCCACTGCAGTGGAAGCCGATACATGACTAACATACAGCTCAATATAATAAAGGTGTGAGGGACACCACATTTACTGACTGTCACAAAATCTAACGTACCTCAGGAAGTGTGCTGACGAGCATGAGACCTCACCCCCTCCTCTTTCACAGACCGTGCATCAAACCCTGGACGTTCTCTGCATCCACTGATGATGAGATGGCTCCCGAGACGACGATCTCACCCGTCTGGTCACAAGGTCGAGTCTCTGGCAAATACACACTGCAAACTCCAGTCTTAAATGCCACCATGTTCCAATCCATATAGATGCACCTCAGCTGTGAGTCCTGACGAGCCGCAGGTGATCAGGGTGAGGTCCTGATAACCTCAGCAACACAGCCACTCAGTCCCACATGCAAGCCACCTGGAAGGAGAAACAAAGGACAGAAACAAAAAGGCAGCCAGGCCCCCCCAGCCATATAACAGTACCCCACCCTCACGGGAAGCCTCCCGGCGACCACACAAACCTGGCCCAGGAGAAACACCCCCCTCCAGGGACCATGGCTGGAAACCGCATCTGCATTCCTCTTCCAACAGAATGGTTGATGTCCGCTCCACTGGCTGCATCCTTGCCTTTGTTTCAGTCAGTCCCTTAGCACAGGTGTGGCCAGGAGTTCTTAAACCTGTGCAGTCAGCCTTTATCCAACCATGTTCGGTCTTTAGTCATAAAACAAAAAAGACAAACACAAACAACCAAAACATCCCCCCTCCCCAGGGGACCGTCCCATCAAACCCCGGGAAGAGGAGAAAAACCCCAAACTTAAACTTACAAATAAAAGTGCTAAAACACCCCCCCCCCCCCCCCCCCAAACGACATGTAGGGACCAACACCCCCCAGAGGACTTCCCGCCAGCTCCAGGAGTAATAACCACAGCCGAGGTCCCTCTGGGATCCAACGTCACCCACGGGGACTCCCAGCGCCTCCCAGAGGACCACTCGTCAACCCCAGGAGACGCCTCCCCTCATGACCAACGGACCCAGCCTCGGCCGACTATGGCTAGATGGACCCACAGCCCTTTCCCCCCCAGAGGACACCACAGTCAAACCCTGAGGGCGGAAACTGGGGGGAAAAACAAAAGGAGAAACCCCCCCCCCCCCAGGTGCAGAGGTTACCTGGGAAACGCCCAGCATAACCAAACTGCACCACTCCAGCAACGCCGACACTACGGCTCACCCAGCTGGAGTCAGAGGAGAAGAGAGGGAACAAAAAGAACAAAAGGAGAAACCCCCCCAGGTGCAGAGGTTACCTGGGAAACGCCCAGCATAACCAAACTGCACCACTCCAGCAATGCCGACACTACGGCTCACCCGGCTGGAGTCAGAGGAGAAGAGAGGGAACAAAAAGAAAACACATCACCCCCCCCCCCCCCAGGTGCAGAGGTTACCCGGGAAACGCCCAGCATAACCAACCTGCACCACTCCAGCAACGCCGACTCTACGGCTCACCCGGCTGGAGTCAGAGGAGAAGAGAGGGCACAACAAAAAACAAAACAAAAAAAAAGAGAAAAAAAAAAAAAAAAAACAACCCAAGTACCCCCCCATGACCCCCCAGGGGACCGTCCCATCAAACCCTGGGAGGTGAAACTGAAAGAAATAAAAGAAAGACTAACAGACTAACATACAGTTGCGTGGGTCCTTTTTTTTTTTTTTTTCTTTCTTTTTTTTCTTAAACAGAACTGCAGGGACACGACCCCAGACACTAAATAGTGAAAAACAAAAAATAAAATCCCACACAAAACCAACTCAAAAAACACCCACACAAAATGAACTAACACAAAACAAATAAGTGATTTATACCGTCAAGCTCCAACAAATGGAACACACCTGTTCCAACTTAAGAGCTTGACGGTAATGTGACTCAGTCACCAAAAGAGGGAGCCAAAGTGCTAAAAATGAAAAACCCCCTTTGGTAACTGAGAAAACAAACGCGCTGCTTTTCTGTGCGCAGCTGTGAGCAACACACAACCAAAAATGTGATTCAACTAAATAACACCGGAGCTGATACAACAGACGCAGTAGTTATCTTTATCCGGGGAAACAGGGCTACGACTGTAACACAGGAAGCACCGCGACCCGTGCCACAGAGCTCCGCCGTGCGCGTTCACCCATTACAGACTCACTCCTGCAGCTCCCGTTCAAACCTCTTATCCGGTCGAAGTGCGACGCGAAGCCGTCGCCAGTCACACTCCACCACGACCCACGGATAAGGCACACACAGGAACACGGCTGCAAGAGAGCACGAATCAGTATTCAGTAATGGGTCTCAAACACGCACCATCCGGGTGGAGAGCACCCGCAACTGATCCGGATAACTTCTGAACGTCTGCTGCTGCCTTCCCGGCGCGTTACCGTCTCTGCTACCGCTGGGTCCGTGATGTTTGGCCAGAGACTACTGTTAAGTGTCGGACGCAGCTCGGAGAACCGACCAGCGTTTGAAGGACCCAGTATAAAATAAGCAGAGCACGGTACAAAGGCTAACTGAATTTAATACATAACAGTGATACAAAATAACAAAGTGCGGTCTGGCGTGGTGCGCTCCCAGCAGCGCTAACGGTCCGGAGCCAGAAGCCGTTCGGACCCAAGGACCCCGCCGACACCCCCCAGGTGGCCGCAACAAACCGAGTCTGTGAAAGAAGGAACCATTATGTGAGTCCACACTCTACACACAGAGAGAACACTTAAAGGTGTACAAACAGCAAACACTTCCTGGCTTGATTACTAATCAGCTTCCCAACCTACAGGCATGGAACATCCAGTTCACAAAACTCCACTGCAGTGGAAGCCGATACATGACTAACATACAGCTCAATATAATAAAGGTGTGAGGGACACCACATTTACTGACTGTCACAAAATCTAACGTACCTCAGGAAGTGTGCTGACGAGCATGAGACCTCACCCCCTCCTCTTTCACAGACCGTGCATCAAACCCTGGACGTTCTCTGCATCCACTGATGATGAGATGGCTCCCGAGACGACGATCTCACCCGTCTGGTCACAAGGTCGAGTCTCTGGCAAATACACACTGCAAACTCCAGTCTTAAATGCCACCATGTTCCAATCCATATAGATGCACCTCAGCTGTGAGTCCTGACGAGCCGCAGGTGATCAGGGTGAGGTCCTGATAACCTCAGCAACACAGCCACTCAGTCCCACATGCAAGCCACCTGGAAGGAGAAACAAAGGACAGAAACAAAAAGGCAGCCAGGCCCCCCCAGCCATATAACAGTACCCCACCCTCACGGGAAGCCTCCCGGCGACCACACAAACCTGGCCCAGGAGAAACACCCCCCTCCAGGGACCATGGCTGGAAACCGCATCTGCATTCCTCTTCCAACAGAATGGTTGATGTCCGCTCCACTGGCTGCATCCTTGCCTTTGTTTCAGTCAGTCCCTTAGCACAGGTGTGGCCAGGAGTTCTTAAACCTGTGCAGTCAGCCTTTATCCAACCATGTTCGGTCTTTAGTCATAAAACAAAAAAGACAAACACAAACAACCAAAACATCCCCCCTCCCCAGGGGACCGTCCCATCAAACCCCGGGAAGAGGAGAAAAACCCCAAACTTAAACTTACAAATAAAAGTGCTAAAACACCCCCCCCCCCCCCCCCCAAACGACATGTAGGGACCAACACCCCCCAGAGGACTTCCCGCCAGCTCCAGGAGTAATAACCACAGCCGAGGTCCCTCTGGGATCCAACGTCACCCACGGGGACTCCCAGCGCCTCCCAGAGGACCACTCGTCAACCCCAGGAGACGCCTCCCCTCATGACCAACGGACCCAGCCTCGGCCGACTATGGCTAGATGGACCCACAGCCCTTTCCCCCCCAGAGGACACCACAGTCAAACCCTGAGGGCGGAAACTGGGGGGAAAAAACAAAAGGAGAAACCCCCCCCCCCAGGTGCAGAGGTTACCTGGGAAACGCCCAGCATAACCAAACTGCACCACTCCAGCAACGCCGACACTACGGCTCACCCAGCTGGAGTCAGAGGAGAAGAGAGGGAACAAAAAGAACAAAAGGAGAAACCCCCCCAGGTGCAGAGGTTACCTGGGAAACGCCCAGCATAACCAAACTGCACCACTCCAGCAATGCCGACACTACGGCTCACCCGGCTGGAGTCAGAGGAGAAGAGAGGGAACAAAAAGAAAACACATCACCCCCCCCCCCCCAGGTGCAGAGGTTACCCGGGAAACGCCCAGCATAACCAACCTGCACCACTCCAGCAACGCCGACTCTACGGCTCACCCGGCTGGAGTCAGAGGAGAAGAGAGGGCACAACAAAAAACAAAACAAAAAAAGAGAAAAAAAAAAAAAAAAAAAACAACCCAAGTACCCCCCCATGACCCCCCAGGGGACCGTCCCATCAAACCCTGGGAGGTGAAACTGAAAGAAATAAAAGAAAGACTAACAGACTAACATACAGTTGCGTGGGTCCTTTTTTTTTTTTTTTTTCTTTCTTTTTTTTCTTAAACAGAACTGCAGGGACACGACCCCAGACACTAAATAGTGAAAAACAAAAAATAAAATCCCACACAAAAACCAACTCAAAAAACACCCACACAAAATGAACTAACACAAAACAAATAAGTGATTTATACCGTCAAGCTCCAACAAATGGAACACACCTGTTCCAACTTAAGAGCTTGACGGTAATGTGACTCAGTCACCAAAAGAGGGAGCCAAAGTGCTAAAAATGAAAAACCCCCTTTGGTAACTGAGAAAACAAACGCGCTGCTTTTCTGTGCGCAGCTGTGAGCAACACACAACCAAAAATGTGATTCAACTAAATAACACCGGAGCTGATACAACAGACGCAGTAGTTATCTTTATCCGGGGAAACAGGGCTACGACTGTAACACAGGAAGCACCGCGACCCGTGCCACAGAGCTCCGCCGTGCGCGTTCACCCATTACAGACTCACTCCTGCAGCTCCCGTTCAAACCTCTTATCCGGTCGAAGTGCGACGCGAAGCCGTCGCCAGTCACACTCCACCACGACCCACGGATAAGGCACACACAGGAACACGGCTGCAAGAGAGCACGAATCAGTATTCAGTAATGGGTCTCAAACACGCACCATCCGGGTGGAGAGCACCCGCAACTGATCCGGATAACTTCTGAACGTCTGCTGCTGCCTTCCCGGCGCGTTACCGTCTCTGCTACCACTGGGTCCGTGATGTTTGGCCAGAGACTACTGTTAAGTGTCGGACGCAGCTCGGAGAACCGACCAGCGTTTGAAGGACCCAGTATAAAATAAGCAGAGCACGGTACAAAGGCTAACTGAATTTAATACATAACAGTGATACAAAATAACAAAGTGCGGTCTGGCGTGGTGCGCTCCCAGCAGCGCTAACGGTCCGGAGCCAGAAGCCGTTCGGACCCAAGGACCCCGCCGACACCCCCCAGGTGGCCGCAACAAACCGAGTCTGTGAAAGAAGGAACCATTATGTGAGTCCACACTCTACACACAGAGAGAACACTTAAAGGTGTACAAACAGCAAACACTTCCTGGCTTGATTACTAATCAGCTTCCCAACCTGCAGGCATGGAACATCCAGTTCACAAAACTCCACTGCAGTGGAAGCCGATACATGACTAACATACAGCTCAATATAATAAAGGTGTGAGGGACACCACATTTACTGACTGTATAAATGTTAGTCACAAAATCTAACGTACCTCAGGAAGTGTGCTGACGAGCGTGAGACCTCACCCCCTCCTCTTTCACAGACCGTGCATTAAATCCTGGATGTTCTCTGCATCCACTGATGATGAGATGGCTCCTGAGACGACGATCTCACCCGTCTGGTCACAAGGTCGAGTCTCTGGCAAATACACACTGCATACTCCAGTCTTAAATGCCACCATGTTCCAATCCATATAGATGCACCTCAGCTGTGAGTCCTGACGAGCCGCAGGTGATCAGGGTGAGGTCCTGATAACCTCAGCAACACAGCCACTCAGTCCCACATGCAAGCCACCTGGAAGGAGAAACAAAGGACAGAAACAAAAAGGCAGCCAGGCCTCCCCAGCCATATAACATTAATGTTGCTATCAGGACAGAGTCATTTCTAAAATATGTATTTGAGCACAATAAGTGGAGGCAAATGTCTTTTGACTTTGATTTCGTGGACATTTTTAATGATCTGTTCATTTATTGTTAAAATATAAAATGAAACAGCTTTTTAAAAAATAATAAAATCGTTGCTGTTCAAAGAGCCTTTTATTTAGAAGCAGGTGATGTTCTGCTGAATTGTCGGGACCAGATGAAGGTCTCTTCTGCAGCTTTGAACTCTGGTGGTGTTGCTGAAAAACAGAGATGTTTTCGTTCGACTGGACTTCGTGGTGTTCACCTCATCCATGGAAGTTTGGTTGTCTGCACAGCAAATGTTCCTGATTGGGACAAATAAAAATATTTCTTTAAATATAAAGAAACACTAAACAGTTTATATATATAAAAAAGGGGAAAAACGGGAAAAAAAACAATGGAAAAAACGCCCGAAAAAATAAGTTATTTAAAGTTGAGCTTTTGTGGTGTCTGAAAAAAGCTGTAGCTCTATTTGGTAAAAAATAAAAAGACTGAACCATTTAGAAATTAAAGTGTTCACTCAGATCAACTGTGCTAAAAGGCTACGCTAACGTTAGCCGATCATTAAACCTTTAAAGCAGTTCAGTAAACGTCACGTTTTATTTTTACATTATTCTCACCTCGATAAAGCTGCAGAACTAAACTCCGTTGGGCAAACTGGGACTTCGCATATATCCAAAAAGTGGGAGATTTCGGACTGAGTGGGTTTGCTCCTGCCTCGGTCTGCCCAGTGATGATGCCTGAAGGCCGGCTTCTCCGTGCGGGTCGGCCCGCTGTCGCGGTTCGATCGATATCCCACCAAGCCGTCAGTCCTCCCTTGCGTCGGATCCGTCGGAAAACGCATCCGACGGATCTGACGGATTCCCATGCGTTGACGGATTGGCCTGACGGATTCAGTGTGAAAGGCCCATTACAGTTTCTCTTTTCTGTCTGTCAGTGGGTTTTTTACTCTTCAGTCTTTGCTTTTCCAAAATATCACTGTGGCGGAGATACATTGATGATGTCCTCCTCCATGAGTTACATCAATATTTGTCATATGTAAATTCCACCACTGATTATCTTTCCTTTACTATGGTTTATAACTTCATTCCATTGACTTTTTAGACCTTACTATTTACAAGGATGGAAATTTTTTTTACAATCCACCATCTATCACAAACCTCTTAGGCAAAACACTTTATTGAGAGCAGACAGTAATCATCCGCCTCTTCTAGTTCGTAATGTACCAGTGGGCCAGTTTTTGCGAGTTAGAAGAAATTGTCATATCACTACTGATTTTATGTCAAAAGCAGTTCATCTGACTAGCACATTGTTTTGAACAATATGGTTATGATCAAACTGACATCATCAAAGCATGGGACAGGGCTTTGAATACTGATCGTGCCTCACTGCTTAAGAAAAAAATCTAAATTTTCTTTGACATCTAAATTGTTTTTTCTACTTGCTATACCCCATTAGCGGGAAGAATAAAAAAATATTATCTGTAACTATTGGCATGCTGTTGGCCCAGAGAGCAGACTTTAGTCTGCAGTGAAAATCCCCCCTAAAGCCTCTTTCAAATGACGTATTCGTAGGGCTGCGTATTGCGGCGTTTTGTTTCATTTAAATACGCCCGAAATGCGTACTCAGCCTTTTTCCGTGTTTATAGATCTGCTTGCAGCTGTGTGTGTTTGCTTTTTAATGTGTGCACACAGTCGCGTGTTGCTCTTGCCACTATTTAAAACCAGTTCACTTCTGCCAGCTGTGCAGAACACATCACTGCACTTGGAAAACAGTGGACTGTATCATGAGGTTTTTACAGTTTCATTACTGCCACGTATGTAGCCAAAGCTGCTATTTTCTGCCTCTGTGGAAGTGCACTCTGTCCTCTACTGCACGGTGTGGTGCACGTCAGAAACGGGGTCATTTAACATTATTATTATTATTTTTTTTTTCAAGAAGTGAACAGAGCGAGTGGTGACGTCAGCGAATCACATCAGAGCGCAGCTTGTCTGAGCGATTATAACAAGAAGTTAAATCTGTTATAAACATACTTTAACAGCTGCACACAAGAAGGAAAGAACACGCAACTGTTTTATCAAGCCATGAAAATGTAAACATGACATAATTACCTTTTTAGATGGCTCAAAATGCTTTCGGCAGCTTGTTAGGCATGCTTGAACGGCTGACTGCAGCCTCCTCTGTGATTCAGGAAGTGATTAGAGCCGTTTTCAATGGCCAATTTGCAGAAAAAAAAAGATTAATCTGCTGCTAAATAATTATTTCATATACGCAGCATCCAGGGCAGAGCATGTGGCAGCCGGTACAACAAAGAATAGCATCCAGCTGTGAACACAGCAGGTGGGATCATCTCGACGACGTTTGTGCGTGAGTCTCAGGCATGCTCGTGTCAACCTCTCAATATGTAAGCATATTGAGAGGTATTAACATGTTTTGCAGAGAGGAGGGGGCAAGTAGCAGAACTGAAAATGTCTGAGCCTACAAGTGGTCCTTAAGAGTGATCCGACACTTAAAGACATCTGTGCTGAGCCGCCCAGGTTTATATTCAGGCGTGCCCGTAACATTTGTGACCGTCTGGTTCATTCTGTGTGGGCTGCAGGCCTCTGATGGACCATGAAGGTACTGTAATTTACATATACATATATCTATATATATATAGTTAGTTATAGTAGAGTTAGTGATCACTTCAGTCTCGACTACTTGGCTTTCTAGTCCACCTAAAGGTTTCTTTAGATGGGGTAATTATAAGCAATATTCCACTTCATCTTTTATCACTTGTAACACTACACATATAGTATACCTTTTGAAATGTCCTTGTTGACTGGCCTGTATAGGCCAAACAAAACACCAACTCAAACTACAGAGAGCTGAACGTAAGACAGCAATCCGTAACTAAAATTTAACTTATGCCATGGCGAGACATTACAAACAGGCCAACCATGGCTCTCTAGCATCATTAAAATTTTGGGGGGTGAGAAAATTACAGCCCCACCCAGAGGAGGTGATATTATTAAAAAACTTTTGTGCAGAGAGGCATTTTGGATTCATACATTAGGTACTTTGGAACCGTTTGGTTTGAATGGGGAATTAAATTTAACTTGCTTTCTGTACTATTCATTACTCTTCTTTGGTGTGTTGATACATTTTATGCTTGTTTTTATTCTATTGGGATGGTTTATTTCTAATTATGAATTGAGTGCAGCGCCTTGATTGATAGGCCCCTTTACCCACCATGACACCTGTTCTTGATTAGTATTTGGTATTTAAGGCTGTACCATCCTCTCAGAGTGAGGACTCTGATGAAGATATAATCTTTACATTAAAACGTTAGTCTCTTTTTTTGTGCTTTTCACCTTTAATAAACTTTCTGCACAGACTTCTGTGTTGCACCGGTGTTTCTCCTTTTTTACACACTTTGGTGACTTTGTCTCAGTGACACCCACAAGTCTCACTGAAATAGTCATTAATTCATTCATTAATTACTAAGAATAAAAACAGACAAATTAGTTTGTAAATGAATTTAGCAAATCCTCAATAAATAATTATTAAATACTATCAATTATAAAATAATAAAAAAAATAAATATAAATACATTGAGTAAGTGCACCTTAAAAATTAATTTACAAAAATAAACTATTCATTTAAACAACACATTAATTCATATATGAACAAGCACAATCAGTGATTTCTGACTCCACCAATCTGGATCCGGTGACACCAACCGAACGGTCCTCCCTAAAAATCATTCCGCCCTACCTTCACTGTGCATGCGTTCATTGCTGTTCACGGATTATCACCTTGTTTCTGCTTAAAACTGCACTCCTGTCATCATCTATCTCAGCGACAGATATCTGAAGCTTTTGTACAACAATCATTTCCACACAAATTCAGCATTATTTCGTAATAAAAGATGAGGGAAGTGATGAGAGCGCCACAGCAGCAAGAGCTGCTGGTGCTCTCATCATCATCATTTTTTTTTTTTTTTTTTTTTTTGCCAGCTTGCACTCGGCCGAGACGGGCGCATGTTTCTCTTCTCCCTCCCTCCTTATCGTTCCTGCTTCTGTGGCGTGTTGTCTGTGAGGCTGCAGCTTTGCTCTTCTGGAAAATGACAAAAATGGATCTGTTAAAGTGGTCTCTGAATGCAGTTGACACTATTTTTTCCACAAGACATTCGGGGGCATAGGACCCGACCTGTCCTGCCGGGACGCATGTGATGGGTTACGTGATGGACTCGTGGAGGAGATGGCAGGTCATGTGCCTTTACATACTTTCTGTGGAGGACGTCGAAGATGTGTATATATTTGGCTTGGTGGTGACTGGCTTTCTGCTGTGTGGAGCGGGCATGGCGCTGGTTTACCGGAAAATTAAGAAAGTGGAGGCAGCATTAATTGGGCCGTCCAGGCTGCCCTACATGATTGATTCGATTGGGAAGGCAATGGCTGCGCAGTTGGCGGGTGTTAACCGCACGCTGGAAGACATCTCGGGCAGGATTGCAGCTCTGGAAACCCGCTTTGACTGTCAGTAAAGGCCACATTCTACATTCAGATGTATTGAGAGCCACTCTGTTCTCAGAACTGTGGAATCTTTCAGGCGTCTGCTAATCTGGATATTCATTTGGCTTCCCCAAACACAGCTGCACTTCAAGGCCGCTGTGATAAAAATCCTCCTCAAGAAGATCAACACTTAAGCCTCGCTCCCTGGTCATCCCCCTTCCCTCAGCTTCTCCAGCTCTGACGTTGACTGTGGACAGTGGACTGCTCAGGGCTGAGCCCCTCCCCCTTCCAGGATTGTCGGACAAGGCCGTTGACGGCGCCTAATAGGCTGCCTCCGGAGTGTTCTGATAAACTGGACCTTCAAATCTCGGTTGTCGTCCTGCGTCTTTGTTTGTCTGTGTGATTATTGTTTTTCTGTGCTGATGGGGGTTTTTTCCTCATTACTGCTGTGAAACGCAGCGGCTATGAGGGTTTTTTCTCTTTCTTCCCTCGTGTGTGCTTTTTTATGTGTTTATGTACCGGGCCGGCCTATGTGTGTTGTGTGTTATATGTGTGTCATTTGTTATGGGTCGGTCTTGGTTTGCTTAGCCCTGCTGTTGACCAAGGCAGGGATGTACATCTGGAGCTGGTCCCCGGGCGCCTAATGGCGACTTCTGCTCCTAATTGGCAATTAGGATGGGTTAAATGCAGTAGACACATTTCATTGTGCAGGGAACATGTTCTTTTGTGCATATGACAATAAAATTCTTTTGAGTCCTTTGAATCCTTTGCTGCGTTCATTGCACCTCCGTCATGTCGGATCATCAGTAGTGACTCACTGATTATCACCTCGTTTCTACTTAAAACTGACTTTAGAATGATTTAAGAGGTTTTACTTTGTCTTTTGATGGTTAATAATCACATTATTCCCTTTGATCACGTTGGGTGAAGAGTCAGTCTCATACTTGCTGCTGTGGTCCCAAATGACGCATGCACAGTGAAGGCAGGGCAGACCAAATTTTAGGCAGGGACTGTTCAGTCTGCAACACCGGATAACCTCCAAAATTTAGTGGAGTCTACTATGCCTTAATATCTAATTGTGGTGCAAATTTGGTGAGAATCCGTGAAGTAGTTTTGACGTAATGTCACTAACAGGCGGACAGACAGACAAATAAATAAACGCTGATGGTTTTATTACGTCCTTGGCAGACATAATAATGGAATTTAAAAATCTATGATTAATGACTATTTTATTGTACAGTTAGTTATTTCATTAATTAAATGCTTTATTACCATTTAGGAAGCCACCAAAACACTCATGATGCTCCAAAGGAGCTTTGTTGACTGTGATTGGAGAGACTCCAGTCTGTTGCTTCTCCAGTATTCTGGAAACTAAGGTTTATTTTATTTACTTTTATTTTTTTATTTTTGTAACAGCTCTGATCCACACATCTGAACTGTTGGGGCTGAACCCGGATCAGCTGGCTGAGGTTCTGACCCACCGGTCGATGATCCTCAGGGGTGAGGAGATCTCCACGCCGCTCACTGTGGAACAGGTCAGTGAACCCAGATTAGGTTCAGTGGGGGCCTTTTTTGGGGGATTTTATTTCCCAGATCATTTACGAATACCTCAGGATCTGTGGGAAGAGTTGGAGGATTTAGCCAAGGATAGGGAAGTGTGGGATGAGCTGTTTTGTCTACTGCCACCGTAACCCAAACCTGGATAAGCGGCAAAAAATAATGGATGAATAGAGTCGCCGTCGCTAAAACTGAATGTAAGATTTGATCTTGCGTGTTGTTACATGTAACGTATGTTAGAGTAGGTCAGATAAATTAAGAATGAACTGTAATTCAAATCCTATGGCTCTTTTATCAGTTTTGAATACATTGTTTAAAATTTTATATATATATATATATATATATATATATATACACTCAACAAAAATATGAACGCACACTGGTTTTGCTCCCATTTTGTATGAGATGAACTCAAAGATCTAAAACCTTTTCCACATACACAATGTCACCATTTCCCTCAAATATTGTTCATAAACCAGTCTAAATCTGTGATAGTGAGCACTTTTCCTTTGCTGAGATAATCCATCTCACCTCACAGGTGTGCCATACCAAGATGCTGATTAGACACCATGATTAGTGCACAGGTGTGCCTTAGACTGCCCACAATAAAAGGCCACTCTGAAAGGTGCAGTTTTGTTTTATTGGGGGGGGGATACCAGTCAGTATCTGGTGTGTCCACCATGTGCAACACATCTCCTTCACATAGAGTTGATCAGGTTGTCAATTGTGGCCTGTGGAATGTTGGTCCACTCCTGTTCAGTGGCTTTGCGAAGTTGCTGGATATTGGCAGGAACTGGTACACGCTGTCGTATACGCCGGTCCAGAGCATCCCAAACATGCTCAATGGGTGACATGTCCGGTGAGTATGCTGGCCATGCAAGAACTGGGACATTTTCAGCTTCCAAGAATTGTGTACAGATCCTTGCAACATGGGGCCGTGCATTATCCTGCTGCAACATGAGGTGATGTTCTTGGATGTTGGCACAACAATGGGCCTCAGGATCTCGTCACGGTATCTCTGTGCATTCAAAATGCCATCAATAAAATGCACCTGTGTTCTTCATCCATAACAGATGCCTGCCCATACCATAACCCCACCGCCACCATGGGCCACTCGATCCACAACATTGACATCAGAAAACCGCTCACCCACACGACGCCACACACGCTGTCTGCCATCTGCCCTGAACAGTGTGAACCGGGATTCATCCGTGAAGAGAACACCTCTCCAACGTGCCAAACACCAGCGAATGTGAGCATTTGCTCACTCAAGTCGGTTACGACGACGAACTGGAGTCAGGTCGAGATCCCGATGAGGACGACGAGCATGCAGATGAGCTTCCCTGAGACGGTTTCTGACAGTTTGTGCAGAAATTCTTTGGTTATGCAAACCGATTGTTTCAGCAGCTGTCCGAGTGGCTGGTCTCAGACGATCTTGGAGGTGAACATGCTGGATGTGGAGGTCCTGGGCTGGTGTGGTTACTCGTGGTCTGCGGTTATGAGGCTGGTTGGATGTACTGCCAAATTCTCTGAAACGCCTTTGGAGACGGCCTATGGTAGAGAAATGAACATTCAATACACAAGCAACAGCTCTGGTTGACATTCCTGCTGTCAGCATGCCAATTGCACGCTCCCTCAAATCTTGTGACATCTGTGGCATTGTGCTGTGTGATAAAACTGCACCTTTCAGAGTGGCCTT
>NC_047114.1:12285849-12345849 GCF_902500255.1 Thalassophryne amazonica
GGTGTGCATATTCTCCCCGTGTTTGCGTTTCTCTGGGTGCTCTGGTTTCCTCCCACATCCAAAGACATGCAGGTTCGGTCGATTGGACTGTCTGTCAGTGTGCGAGTGGGTGTGGATGTGTTTGTTTGTCTGTTTGTGGCCATGTGACAGACTGGCGTCCTGTTCTGGATGTACTCCGCCTCACGTTCTATGATAGGCTCCAGCCCCCCGCGACCCTTAATTGGACTAAGCGGTTGAAGATGAGTGTGTGCGTATATATTAGGGCTGCAGGTATAAATTATTTTAGTAATCGAGTATTCTATCGATTATTCTGATTAATCGAGTAATCTGATAAAAAGTACTTTTGCATTTTTAAACAACATCAGTAGTCCAGAGTTCTCCCTAAGCAATGGCACAATGTCCCTGCGCCACCAAGCAGATTGTCAAATTTAGTGGATCACTTTCTGTTTTCCTGGGAAATGATTTTTTCATGTCTTAACAAGTTTTGGATCTTCCCCGGTGTCAGGAGCTCAGCCCTCCCCTGACACCGGACTGTAAGCGCAGGCGGTCGGTGTCATCCTCAGTCAGGCTGCACCTGAATGTGAGCACAGCGGTGCGACGATTTACCCAAACTGACTACAACAACTTACCCAAACTGACTACAACAACTTACCCAAACTGACTACAACAACTTACCCAAACTGACTCCAAACATGACTAAATGAAGTACTTTTATTTATTTTTGGAAATGTGCTCCATTCTCAATACAGTACATCAAGCACTTTCTCTCTCTCTCTCTCTCTCTCTCTCTCTCTCTCTCTCTCTCTCTCTCTCTCCCTCCCTCCCTCCCTCCGTCTGACTCGCTGTCTCTTCAGAATGCTGAAACAAAAAACAAGGGATGTTTAAGTACGTTTGTGAGTACTGGCAAGTTTTTTTTTTTTGGTGGGGGGGGGGGGGGGGGTGCATACAACGGACTCTGAACTTTAAGATCTGATGTTACGAGCCCTGACGAGGCAGCAGTGTGTCCCGCTTGTACGCCTGCAAAGGCGAGTGCTGTTTGCTTTTCGTGCACAGTTTTGAGAAGAGATTGCATTTCCAAAAATAAATAAAAGTACTTAATTTAGTCATATTTGGAGTTAGTTTTGCTTTAAATGCGCAGTAAGGCTATTTCAGATGATAAGCGTGGAACCGCTTTCACTTAAAATTTTACTCTTTTGTGTAGCATTGGAAAGCTGTAGCTTTTGATGCTACAGCTTTGCTGAGAGAGAACATAGAGAGGGCCGACTCCCACAAAATTATGTAATCTGGACACCATTTTGATTGTGTGTAACTGGGGCAGCTTGGCTGCTGCAGTGGAGTGAGGTTTTGTAAACAAAACGTCTCTTGAGTGTACTACAAGCTACTGTAATGCACTATTTGACTTTAGAACACAATAAACTACTATTACAAATGTTTATTTAAACAGATGTTATGATTGTGGAGTGTATAGAGTGGAAAATAAGGTGCTGCAAGTATATTATAACCTAGGCAGCCTGAGCTTTATATTTTTAGTTTTATATTTTATTTTTAGTTTTATATTTTCTGTTGTGTTTTTAATCAGGTTCTTTTTGTCTCTTTCTCTAAAATTGTATTATAGCAGTAATAGTTATTATTACTATTGTTGTTGTTGCTATTATTATTAATATATAAACAAAATAAATTTAAAAATGTTGCAAATTGTAATACATTTGACTTTTTAGGACAACAAACCCTGAACCATTATTATACAGAAAACAAATACACACAAACATGCTGACAGCTGCAACTGCTTAATGCTAACTTTAACATTGAAAAAGCCGTAGACATGCTAACTCGTTAGCATCGGCCCCCTTTTTTAAGTTATAAAATACATCTATCAACTGTTTCAGAAGACCATAACAGGTCGGCTTAACATAAAAAAGGTAAATATTTCTCACAGACATATGCTCTTTAGGGTTTTAGCGGGGGAAAAATAAGAAGCATTCAACGAAGCATTAGATCAAAGCACTGCTTCGACTGGTTCAAGGTTCAAAGCAAAGCCGCGCTACAGAAAAATTTATTACAGACCCTGCAGCTGGTCTGTAATCAATTTTTCTTCAGCAAAAAATTGATTACATGTAGAGAAATGATAATTTTCCTGACAAACACCCCCATAAACAACAGCCACTCTGAAGGACTGATAAGGGAATCGTTAAGCAAAAAAGTTATTGATGTCGGTGGATCGAATGCCACTTCCTTGTTTGCTTTAGTGTACTTGGTGCAATTGATAGCTGAACACTCAGTTCCTTTAGATCTTGATGTTTTTCTAATGTTGCTGGTATGATAGTTATGATCCATGGTCAAGAAAAATTAACATAAACAGAAACTTTTGTCTCTAATATGACTCAAGAGTGACACAAAGACTGCCATTGTGCGTCTATGGCAGCACCCAGTTACACACATTCAAAATGGTGGCCGGCGCTCCGCCAGTTACGATACAGCATATAGGAAGTCGGCCCTCTCTATGTTCTCTCTGATTAGCACACAGGCCTGGCATATGTACTACGTCATTAAACGAAGCTTCGAGGCACAGAATTTACCTTAAACATTTTTTGTAATTGAATTATTCGAGTTACTCGACTAATTGTTTCAGCCCTTATATATATATATATATATATATATATATATATATATATATATATATATATATATATATATATATATATATATATATATATATATATATATACAAGGTCCCGATGGCGGCTCGGAGCGTGGCGCGCGCCATTGTGGGCCGTCCTTAAAGCTGTAGTAACACTCCTTATTCTCTGTGAAGCCCGTAAAATTTTCACCGAAAGCCAGATAAATTTTTCGAATGGTTTCCAGCTGCTTGTCTCTAACAGTTTCTGAAAAAATTCTGATGGAAAAAAAGCCCAAATCATTCCGCCATTTCCTGTGATTGTTATGATGATTATAGATAGCAGTGATGATGGTGATGAATCACAGTGATGGGGATGGTGATTGACATGATGATCATAGATAGCAATGATGATTGTGATGAATCACAGTGATGGAGATGATGATTGTCATGATGATCATAGGTAGCAATGATGATTGTGATGAATCACAGTGATGGGGATGGTGATTGTCATGATGATCATAGATAACAATGATGATTGTGATGAATCACAGTGATGGGGATGGTGATTGTCATGATGATCATAGATAACAATGATGATTGTGATGAATCACAGTGATGGGGATGGTGATTGTCATGATGATCATAGATAGCAATGATGATTGTGATGAATCACAGTGATGGGGATGGTGATTGTCATGATGATCATAGATAGCAATGATGATTGTGATGAATCACAGTGATGGGGATGGTGATTGTCATGATGATCATAGATGGCAATGATGATTGTGATGAATCACAGTGATGGGGATGGTGATTGTCATGATGATCATAGATAGCAATGATGATGGTGATGAATCACAGTGATGGAGGTGATGATTGTCATGATGATAATTAGATAGCAGTGATGATGGTGATGAATCACAGTGATGGAGGTGATGATTGTCATGATGATAATTAGTTAGCAATGATGATGGTGATGAATCACAGTGATGGAGGTGATTATTGTCATGATGATAATTAGATAGCAATGATGATGGTGATGAATTACAGTGATGGAGATGATGATTGTCATGATGATAATTAGATAGCAATGATGATGGTGATGAATCACAGTGATGGAGGTGATGATTGTCATGATGATAATTAGATAGCAATGATGATGGTGATGAATCACAGTGATGGAGGTGATGATTGTCATGATGATAATTAGATAGCAATGATGATGGTGATGAATCACAGTGATGGAGGTGATGATTGTCATGATGATAATTAGATAGCAATGATGATGGTGATGAATCACAGTGATGGAGGTGATGATTGTCATGATGATAATTAGGTAGCAATGATGATGGTGATGAATCACAGTGATGTAGATGGTGATTGTCATGATGATAATTAGTTAGCAATGATGATGGTGATGAATCACAGTGATGGAGGTGGTGATTGTCATGATGATAATTAGATAGCAATGATGATGGTGATGAATTACAGTGATGGAGATGATGATTGTCATGATGATCATAGATAGCAATGATGATGGTGATGAATCATAGTGATGGAGATGGTGATTGTCATGATGATAATTAGATAGCAATGATGATGGTGATGAATCACAGTGATGGAGATGATGATTGTCATGATGATCATAGATTCCAGTGGTGATGGTGATGAATCACAGTGATGGAGATGATGATTGTGTTGATTATGGTCATGGTGATCATAGTAATGATCATGATGGTGATGGTTAGGATTGTCAGTATTGTAATTGCACCAAAGGGCCTCGGGGCCTATAGATGACTCCTTTATTCTTCTTTGTTTATGCTATGTGTTTATGCAGAAAAAAGAATATCAGTTGATATATCTGATATTAGAATCATCAAATACCGATATTAGTATCTGTCTTAAAAATCTTGTATCGGTCAAGTTCCAGTCAGCATCAGTTTTATTTTTAGCCCTATGTTTTAACTCTGTATTTTTAACTGGTGGCACACTGAGTAAGCTCATTACGACTGTACTCTCTGTAGTTCTTCTGATGGATGGAGACAAAGCAGCCTGTCCTCACAGAAAGGATCATATTACAGGTGGACAAATGTCTCATCCTTATGATCTCATCTTCATTGTTTTTGCCCCACCCCCTGAGGCCACTGGACACCTGTCAATCAACACACAAGACTGGTGTAGCTGTTAGACTATCAGACTTCAAAGTTTTGGCCAGTGGTGGGCACAGCTAACAAAAAAGTTAGCTTTGTAGCCTTTATAACGGTAAACCAATAAACCGCTAAAAAATGTAGTGAATGTTAAGGCTAACCGCTAACTTTTAGTATTGACTTGGTACACAGTTGGCTACTGATAAGCCAGTTTCGACTTTAAGCACTGCTGATGCTTCTTAGTAAAATCAAAGGCGATCACAAACCCCAAACGAACAATGAGCCAGATCTTCTGTCTTTATGCACCCCGCCTGCTGCTGTACAAAAAGTGTCATTTACTTTCCACATGCAACAACACAGACAGGGAGCAGGAGACATGAAATGCAAAGCACTTTTCACTCATGGTTTCACTTATAAACAAAATTAATGAATCTTCTTTCAATCACTGGTTGGTTGGTTAGTTGGTTTATTTATTTGTGTAAACAAACACACAAGTAACGTGTGTTGGTGTTCACAAATAAGGCATTTACAAAACTGAAAATACTGTTTGTGAAGTGTGATTCACAATGAATAGCAACTGATGATCACATGTTGGTCGCTATTCACACTTCCATTAAATACATGGCAGTATTCTATGCATTTTGATGGGGGAGGGGGTGAGTGAAAGGAGATTAATTTTTCCCATAATGCCTTTTGGCACATGTGTCTGTTAATGCTCAAACCTTCAGAATTAGTGCATTACTTTAAAAGATGTGTGTCATATTTTCACTTTGTAAAAATGAGAAAGTTGCGTTAATGTTGGTAAACTGTCCGGAATTAGTTTTGTTTATAAATGTTTCATTTTTGCGTTTCATGTCTCCTGCCCATTGTCTGTCATTGCATTAGTAGATAAACTGTGCCCACCACTGGTTTTGGGATTCATCAGGTGCTGCCCTTGTGGTTGATCTCAGGGTCTTTGGCTCTATTTTGACGGGCTGGACAGGTTGTTGGGTCATTGACTGTCTGAAGCGGCATCACAGCGGTTCGTCATCAGTTAATCAGATTGTGCCACGTCCCGATCTAGTGCAGTGACCAGATGCAAAGTCGCCACTGTGCTTGAAAGTAAACAGTACTCGCTGCACATGGATGTCAATCACTCCCACATATTTTGAACTTGTCCAAAAATCCAACTATTTTGGAGTAAAATTTGTTCAGTGATTCAAAAGATTTTAGGATATCCAATTCTTAATGATGTAAAAATTCTGTATCTTGGTGTGATAAAAGAAGATGTAATTATTCCAGAAGACTGGTATCTATGTAAAATACTACTTGTTGCTTGTAAAAAGGTGATTACCAAGAACTGGTACAAACCGGACTCTCCAAGCCTTAAACAATGGACAAACATAGTGCAAGAAATATTTTTAATGGAGAAGATGACCTTCACCCTGAGGAGAAGACTAACAAGTGCGCGAAATGTTCTCCAGCACAACACGGGGAAAGGATGCTGCCTCCGTGTGATTCACATTTAGATTACCAGAGACAAGTTATGCAATTTAAAGAGGATATGGTATACCCCCACACTGTTCTTTAAAATAAGTTAAAAAAAAAAGCAATAAATAAAGAGTGATAAAACAGTTCTCGCTCTCTCTCAAGTCCCACAAGTGGCACAGATTAGCCTCAGCAAGAGACGCATCACCATGGAAACTACATCTCTCCCGCCCCACTCAGAAAGGGGGAGTGGAGTTTGGAGGTTTTAAAGGCTTTGTTTGACTCCGGGGAGGCAGAGTGTTTTGGCTGCTCAGTGTTCGTTTCCGTTTGACTACGATCTGCAAAAAAAAAAAAAAAAAAAAACTCTGGTGGAAGAAGTGAGAAGCTATGAAGCACGGTGAGACCTGGTGCATGTTTCATTGGGCATGTGTTACGGCTGCATGCATGTGCACGCTTGTTACACAGACATTTTCTGTCCAGCGGAGGGTTTTTTAAGTGCACATGGACCAAGATTTGATGTTTCACTTTTGGCATCTTAAATCTGACGGATCTAATTTCAGAGAACTTAAAAGAAAATACTTCTGCTGTAAGACAAACTGTTAGTGATGTAAAGTGTACAATCACTGAAGTTATTAGTGTAATTTTAAAACATTCAGTGTTGAGATTTTTAGCAATTAAATATGTTATTATTCATTTGATGTATTTTTGGTGCGGAATTTTGCTCTGCTGTGCAATAATTTTTTTATGTTTATGGTTTACGTTTTTTTTTTAGTCATCACCTTATTCTGGAAGACAGACTTTCATGTATCAGTTATTATTGATTATTAATTGCATTATCTAATTGATTAATCTGATTGTTGTGCAAGTGATTATTTAGCATTGATAAATATTTTATCATTATATTAATTCTTTTTTTTATTCTAATTTCCTACATCTGGATAGTATAGTTTTTTGTTTTTTGTTTTTATCCAACAGAGTTTTTTTCTTTTTTTACATTTACAGTAAAGCAGATAATCTTCAGGTGCAGATGCTTTATGATGAACCTTTAATTTGTTCAGTGACTTATCTTATTAAGTCACTTATTATCAGTGGCTTAGATTTATCAGTTATTATAAATAGTTCTTGAGTTGTTTCCATAACTGATTAAATGAGAAGTGAAATCCTGAATTGATTAGTTAGGTTTCTAAATTTGGTTCCTGCACTGTTCCGTTCTTGCGTGGTCTGGCTCTTGGGTCAGATTGTGGAAACCAGTGACCTGGGCTCTTTGGTTGGTGAGGAAACACTTATTGAGCTGGACTTTACGGACGATGCTAAGGTGGGGCTGGTGGCCAAGAGGTTAGTGTGCTTGGTTTCAGTGTGGAAGGTTCCTATAGTTCAAACCTCACTTCTCCACATTTCTTCATGTAAAGTGAAGTTGCCTCAGGAACAGCATCTGGTGTTGTGCAAAATCAACATGCATACCTTGGCTCTGCTGTGGCGACGGTGCTGTGATCTTTGTGGAGTCAGTGGATGCTCTGATTACAGCACTTCAGAAGCTGAGTGAGGAATCAGAGTATCTGAATTTGAGGAGGTTCTGGATCAAAACTAAGATTCAGACATTTAACGAGCTCATGGATTCAGCCATCAGAGGTTTATCAATATGTGGTGAAAGAGTGAATATGTAGAGACATTCATTTATCTCATCAGTGACATATACAGTATGTCTGTGGGTCCTCGGCCTTTGAGATGGAGAGGCACCCGGGAAGACTTTGTGGAGTCATGAGGTCACTGGACGCAGGCGTGTAGTGATGCTGACATCTTTGCAGGAGATTGAAGGTCCACGTCTTTAGGGTTCTGGTGGGGCTTGTCTTGCTGAGATTTGGACTCTAACCACTGACCAAAGCCAACGACGGGATGTCTTTGGTACTGGGGTCCCTTCGGAATGTCCTTGTGAATATCTGCATGCTCTCAGACTTGACTTGTCTAAATTTTAAGTAGTTGGAATTTGAAGGTGCTGTAGCAATAATCGATTGATTGTTAATTGACTATTACATTTTCATCAACTATTCATTTTAAGTCATTTTTTTAATGTCTAAATTGTCTGAGTTCATCTTATTAAATGTGTATTATTTTCACTTTATTTTATTTTTTACTCTTCTCTATAATAATCTTGGTCTTTTGCAACCACTGATTAACATTTTTCAGTTTTTCAATCATGAAAATAAGCACGAGTTGCAACTTTAGAATTGAGTACAATGTTTTCCACGTTTCAGTGAAATCTGTTAATCCCAGAAATATTGAACAGAGTGCATTTAGACTTTCGTGAACTTTCATGAAATATTCTTGAAAAATAATTTGAATCCATGATTAACCAATATCATTTAGGGAATAATGGAAAGTGCAGCAAAAAGGGTTTAGGAGCCTTGTCTGCGTTACCAAGTAGGAAGTACAACTTTTGTCAGCAATCCCAAATTCTGAGTTTCCAGCTCTTTAAATGCAGCCTAAATTCGGTCTTTTGTTTTGTTTTGGGTCACCCGATGACACGGCCCATTAACTCTTCACTGCCACACGGAGGAAGACGTTGCATCAGAATTTTGGCTCTCTGTTGGAACTGTTTACACAGAGACTGCTACCTGCTGCTTTGGACTTTGAACTAACAGTCTTTTTCAAGACTTTTTTACTTTTTTTACTTTTTTACTTTTTTTTTACTTTTTCACCGTGCTCCAACGCCTAAAGAAGACCTCTAACAGTCGAAACATCGCGACGGAGCACTTTTATCAGCTAACTTTCATCAGCGTTGGCAAGCTAACTAGCTTGCTAACGCTTTCGTTTTTATTTTATTTTTTAGCACTGTTGTCGTGCGTTACCTGTGCTGCTCCACAGCCTGTCTAGTGGATTTTTATTTTATTTTAGCACCGTTGTCGTGCGTTTGCTGTTACCGTGTGTTACCTGTGCTGCTTCATGGCCTGTCTGGTGCCTTAACTAAAGCACTCCTGCTGCTGAATCACCTCTAAATTATTTACACATTATTCACTTTGCATGTTTTTAGGAATCCGCTAGGTTGCGTAGCTACTAGCTCTTAGCCGATTTAGCATGGCGGCTTCTCCTGTCTCTCCCGTACTTTTCTGCTCTGGGTGTGAAATGTTTAGTTATTCCTCAGCCTCCTTTAGCAGTAACGGTACTTGTAATAAGTGCAGCTTATTCGTAGCTTTGGAGGCCAGGCTGGGCGAATTGGAGACTCGGCTCCGCACCGTGGAAAATTCTACAGCTAGCCAGGCCCCTGTAGTCGGTGCGGACCAAGGTAGCTTAGCCGCCGTTAGTTCCCCCCTGGCAGATCCCGGGCAGTCGGGAAAGCAGGCTGACTGGGTGACTGTGAGGAGGAAGCGTAGCCCTAAACAGAAGCCCTGTGTACACCGTCAACCCGTTCACATCTCTAACCGTTTTTCCCCACTCGACGATACACTCGCCGAGGATCAAACTCTGGTTATTGGCGACTCTGTTTTGAGAAATGTGAAGTTAGCGACACCAGCAACCATTGTCAATTGTCTTCCGGGGGCCAGAGCAGGCGACATTGAAGGACATTTGAAATTGCTGGCTAAGGCTAAGCGTAAATTTGGTAAGATTGTAATTCACGTCGGCAGTAATGACACTCGGTTACGCCAATCGGAGGTCACTAAAATTAACATTAAATCGGTGTGTAACTTTGCAAAAACAATGTCGGACTCTGTTGTTTTCTCTGGGCCCCTCCCCAATCAGACCGGGAGTGACATGTTTAGCCGCATGTTCTCCTTGAATTGCTGGCTGTCTGAGTGGTGTCCAAAAAATGAGGTGGGCTTCATAGATAATTGGCAAAGCTTCTGGGGAAAACCTGGTCTTGTTAGGAGAGACGGCATCCATCCCACTTTGGATGGAGCAGCTCTCATTTCTAGAAATCTGGCCAATTTTCTTAAATCCTCCAAACTGTGACTGTCCAGCGTTGGGACCAGGAGGCAGAGCTGTGGTCTTATACACCTCTCTGCAGCTTCTCTCCCCCTGCCATCCCCTCATTACCCCATCCCCGTAGAGACGGTGCCTGCTCCCAGACCACCAATAACCAGCAAAAATCTATTTAAGAATAAAAATTCAAAAAGAAAAAATAATATAGCACCTTCAACTGCACCACAGACTAAAACAGTTAAATGTGGTCTATTAAACATTAGGTCTCTCTCTTCTAAGTCCCTGTTGGTAAATGATATAATAATTGATCAACGTATTGATTTATTCTGCCTAACAGAAACCTGGTTACAGCAGGATGAATATGTTAGTTTAAATGAGTCAACACCCCCGAGTCACACTAACTGTCAGAATGCTCGTAGCACGGGCCGGGGCGGAGGATTAGCAGCAATCTTCCATTCCAGCTTATTAATTAATCAAAAACCTAGACAGAGCTTTAATTCATTTGAAAGCTTGTCTCTTAGTCTTGTCCATCCAAATTGGAAGTCCCAAAAACCAGTTTTATTTGTTATTATCTATCGTCCACCTGGTCGTTACTGTGAGTTTCTCTGTGAATTTTCAGACCTTTTGTCTGACTTAGTGCTTAGCTCAGATAAGATAATTATAGTGGGCGATTTTAACATCCACACAGATGCTGAGAATGACAGCCTCAACACTGCATTTAATCTATTATTAGACTCTATTGGCTTTGCTCAAAATGTAAATGAGTCCACCCACCACTTTAATCATATCTTAGATCTTGTTCTGACTTATGGTATGGAAATTGAAGACTTAACAGTATTCCCTGAAAACTCCCTTCTGTCTGATCATTTTTTAATAACATTTACATTTACCCTGATGGACTACCCTGCAGTGGGGAATAAGTTTCATTACACTAGAAGTCTTTCAGAAAGCGCTGTAACTAGGTTTAAGGATATGATTCCTTCTTTATGTTCTCTAATGTCATATACCAACACAGAGCAGAGTAGCTACCTAAACTCTGTAAGGGAGTTAGAGTATCTCGTCAATAGTTTTACATCCTCATTGAAGACAACTTTGGATGCTGTAGCTCCTCTGAAAAAGAGAGCTTTAAATCAGAAGTGTCTGACTCCGTGGTATAACTCACAAACTCGTAGCTTAAAGCAGATGACCCGTAAGTTGGAGAGGAAATGGCGTCTCACTAATTTAGAAGATCTTCACTTAGCCTGGAAAAAGAGTTTGTTGCTCTATAAAAAAGCCCTCCGTAAAGCTAGGACATCTTTCTACTCATCACTAATTGAAGAAAATAAGAACAACCCCAGGTTTCTTTTCAGCACTGTAGCCAGGCTGACAAAGAGTCAGAGCTCTATTGAGCTGAGTATTCCATTAACTTTAACTAGTAATGACTTCATGACTTTCTTTGCTAACAAAATTTTGACTATTAGAGAAAAAATTACTCATAACCATCCCAAAGATGTATCGTTATCTTTGGCTGCTTTCAGTGATGCCGGTATTTGGTTAGACTCTTTCTCTCCGATTGTTCTGTCTGAGTTATTTTCATTAGTTACTTCATCCAAACCATCAACATGTTTATTAGACCCCATTCCTGCCAGGCTGCTCAAGGAAGTCCTACCATTATTTAATGCTTCAATCTTAAATATGATCAATCTATCTTTGTTAGTTGGCTATGTACCACAGGCTTTTAAGGTGGCAGTAATTAAACCATTACTTAAAAAGCCATCACTTGACCCAGCTATCTTAGCTAATTATAGGCCAATCTCCAACCTTCCTTTTCTCTCAAAGATTCTTGAGAGGGTAGTTGTAAAACAGCTAACTGATCACCTGCAGAGGAATGGTCTATTTGAAGAGTTTCAGTCAGGTTTTAGAATTCATCATAGTACAGAAACAGCATTAGTGAAGGTTACAAATGATCTTCTTATGGCTTCGGACAGTGGACTTATCTCTGTGCTTGTTCTGTTGGACCTCAGTGCTGCTTTTGATACTGTTGACCGTAAAATTTTATTACAGAGATTAGAGCATGTCATAGGTATTAAAGGCACTGCGCTGCGGTGGTTTGAATCATATTTGTCTAATAGATTACAGTTTGTTCATGTAAATGGGGAATCTTCTTCACAGACTAAAGTTAATTATGGAGTTCCACAAGGTTCTGTGCTAGGACCAATTTTATTCACTTTATACATGCTTCCCTTAGGCAGTATTATTAGACGGTATTGCTTAAATTTTCATTGTTACGCAGATGATACCCAGCTTTATCTATCCATGAAGCCAGAGGACACACACCAATTAGCTAAACTGCAGGATTGTCTTACAGACATAAAGACATGGATGACCTCTAATTTCCTGCTTTTAAACTCAGATAAAACTGAAGTTATTGTACTTGGCCCCACAAATCTTAGAAGCATGGTGTCTAACCAGATCTTTACTCTGGATGGCATTTCCCTGACCTCTAGTAATACTGTGAGAAATCTTGGAGTCATTTTTGATCAGGATATGTCATTCAAAGCGCATATTAAACAAATATGTAGGACTGCCTTTTTGCATTTACGCAATATCTCTAAAATCAGAAAGGTCTTGTCTCAGAGTGATGCTGAAAAACTAATTCATGCATTTATTTCCTCTAGGCTGGACTATTGTAATTCATTATTATCAGGTTGTCCTAAAAGTTCCCTAAAAAGCCTTCAGTTAATTCAAAATGCTGCAGCTAGAGTACTGACGGGGACTAGCAGGAGAGAGCATATTTCACCCGTGTTGGCCTCTCTTCATTGGCTTCCTGTTAATTCTAGAATAGAATTTAAAATTCTTCTTCTTACTTATAAGGTTTTGAATAATCAGGTCCCATCTTATCTTAGGGACCTCGTAGTACCATATTACCCCATTAGAGCGCTTCGCTCTCAGACTGCAGGCTTACTTGTAGTTCCTAGGGTTTGTAAGAGTAGAATGGGAGGCAGAGCCTTCAGCTTTCAGGCTCCTCTCCTGTGGAACCAGCTCCCAATTCAGATCAGGGAGACAGATACCCTCTCTACTTTTAAGATTAGGCTTAAAACTTTCCTTTTCGCTAAGGCTTATAGTTAGGGCTGGATCAGGTGACCCTGGACCATCCCTTGGTTATGCTGCTTTAGACGTAGACTGTGGGGGGGTTCCCATGATGCACTGTTTCTTTCTCTTTTTGCTCTGTATGCATCACTCTGCATTTAATCATTAGTGATCGATCTCTGCCCCCCTCCACAGCATGTCTTTTTCCTGGTTCTTTCCCTCAGCCCCAACCAGTCTCAGCAGAAGACTGCCCCTCCCTGAGCCTGGTTCTGCTGGAGGTTTCTTCCTGTTAAAAGGGAGTTTTTCCTTCCCACTGTAGCCAAGTGCTTGCTCACAGGGGGTCGTTTTGACCGTTGGGGTTTTTCATAATTATTGTATGGCCTTGCCTTACAATATAAAGCGCCTTGGGGCAACTGTTTGTTGTGATTTGGCGCTATATAAAAAAAAAGTTGATTGATTGAAAGTTGTCTTTAATCTCTCTCTGCCTTATGACATCACAGGGGCATGTCGACCCAATGCTGCCTTCAAAACCCTTATGTATGGAGTAACTGTGTGTGTGAGTTTACTTCGGAGAGCTTTTAAAATATGTTTATGTAATCTGAGTCATCAACTACTTAGCCAATAGGCTCACTTTATCTTTTGGGCTAAATGAAATCGTCAAAGACGTTTTGCTGAAGTGCAGCACTGCTAACTTAACTAATTGTACATAAAATTTGAATGTTACATGTAGCTGTTTCTGTGTAGGCTCTCAGTTGCCCAGGTGGTTTCCATAGTAGAGAAGCTTGAATCTTCGACTGGACTGGGTTACATGTAGCAGTAATGTCTTGTTAAAAATTAATTAAAAGCATTTTCAACATTAGCAACATTGGTGTTTCACCAATCTCTTTCCTCACAATTTTCTGAGGAAATTTTCCAGCCCGATGTAGCTTTCAAGGCATTTTTCCGGAACTAGAGGTTGGAATCTCTGAACTTCCAAGGGTTGTGGCGTTAACAAAAACTGTCATTTATTTTTTTGTCATTTAGTTAATTTCCCAAACTTTTCTCGTGCAACACTGAAAAGAACTGAAACAATCATGAGTCACTGAACTGACCATGCTGCATTTAATGACACAAAATTTGCGTGTCACTGACATTCTCTCCACCAAACTTTAGCAAAATCCATCTGCTCCTATTGCACAAACAAACAGACAGGACCGGTCACATGACCTCCGCTCTCCTCTGTCTGTTAGTGGAGATAACGAGGTAACTGCTTAGTAATGACATATAAATTTACACATGATTTCTCATGGGGCTGTCGGCTGATTGGATGATAAAAGGTAATTTATTTTGTGTGACTTTGTGATTTATGCCAGTAAACAGATTTTATTTGATCAAAGCATGCTACAAAGGAAACTTTGTTCTGGAATCGATCCTTTGTATAAGGGGACTAAAATGAGAAATCATGTTATTTATAATGTTTAATGTCCACTGTAACATTTGGCATTGTGTTGGTTTTGGGGGTGGAAGAACGTATCATCCCTCATTGATTAAACTTAGGCGGGTTGTTGGGAGTTGTGATCCTGTTTGTGAGTATTTGCCTCCAAGGGCGCAGTTTAGAACTAGAAATTGGGGGGGGGACAAAATGCGAGGCCCGCAGGGCTGAAGCCCATAGGCCGGGGGTCTGGGGGCCGCTGTAGGCCTCCAGAAGCCAACGGTTTCAAGGTAAGCTCAGATGCATTCTGAGCATCCAGATCAGTAATTTTAATGTTTTGAGAAGACCATAAAGTGGACACCATGTGACTTATGCAATTTGAAACTGTGGATATAAGTACTTTAATCTGACAATTGCCAGCATTGATTTTATTAACATCCTGGTGTAAATAAGGTATCACCACATGTGTAGAACTCAAAAAGAATGATAGGTTGAGTTTTCATTTAAAAAAAAAACAACTGCATTGTGGTAAAATGTATTCATAAACATGAAAGAACAGGCTCTTATTATTAACTATCACATACTGTATTTTTTTTCCTCAAGATTTGTTTTTGCATAAGTTTGAAAAAACAACAGATCATAAGTTTAGGATAAATTACTTATCATGAATTTAATTTTCGAAGTGGCAATAATGACAACACTCATACTGAACATAATTTCGCTTGCATAGACTGATTTTGGAGATCAAACAATAATTGCAGATGGGCTTTCTGAGGTCCCAGATAGCTTTTCTGATTTCCTTTTCTAACTTTCAGAATTTAGTAAATTAGCATATGGTCCATTGATACTTATGTGTAGACACTAGTCCCTAGCGGCAACTATTTTTGGTTTCAAATCGGCAAATGCAGTCCCAGAAAATTCTGAATGTGACATACAAGAAACAGGTGTTGTAAACAAGTCAATGCTGCTAAAAATACAAACTTGCAGAAACAAAGATATTATTCTGACATGGTTTTGCACATACGACTGACATGGTTTGCACATAAGACTGGCATAGCATGTTTCAAGTACACACATATATGTCAGAAGGCGGGGGGGACATACCATATTCTGTCCCCTCTGGTTGAAAAGGTGGGGGGACATGTCCCCCCTATCCCCCACCAAATTGTTTGCCTCCACAGTGGATTTAGTCAGCGTAGGTTGTTTGTTGCTTCATTGTGTTGAGTTTTTCTATAGAGCTGCAGTACCTCAGCAGGTTCTCCAAAAACCCACTGGAACTCTCCTCCCGGCTTGAGGATCAGGGGTTTAAGGCGGATTTGTTTCCATCTTTGAGCAGAAACATTGTTCCTTGGATTCTGACCTGACTGAGTTAATTCCTGACATCTCCACATTCAGAATCTGGATTTGTGACAAAGGTGGACAGAATAGTCTGGGCTCTACGTGCTCATGCAGCCTTTCACAAAACATTTAATATGGAACTCTACATTTTATGAATATTTAACATCCTGCAAGTTTAGTGGCAGTGCAGTTGATTATACAATCGTGTTCAGAATAATAGTAGTGCTATGTGACTAAAAAGATTAATCCAGGTTTTGAGTATATTTCTTATTGTTACATTGGAAACAAGGTACCAATAGATTCAGTAGATTCTCACAAATCCAACAAGACCAAGCTCTTAAGGCTATGAAATTGCGCTATTAGTAAAAAAAAGTAGAAAAGGGGGTGTTCACAATAATAGTAGTGTGGCATTCAGTCAGTGAGTTCGTCAGTTTTGTGGAACAAACAGGTGTGAATCAGGTGTCCCCTATTTAAGGATGAAGCCAGCACCTGTTGAACATGCTTTTCTCTTTGAAAGCCTGAGGAAAATGGGACATTCAAGACATTGTTCAGAAGAACAGCGTAGTTTGATTAAAATGTTGATTGGAGAGGGGTAAACTTATATGCAGGTGCAAAACATTATAGGCTGTTCATCTACAAAAAACCAGAGACACATGGAAGAAAATGGAAAACAACCATCAAAATGGATAGAAGAATAACCAGAATGGCAAAGGCTCATCCATTGATCAGCTCCACGATGATCAAAGACAGTCTGGAGTTACCTGTAAATGCTGTGACAGTTAGAAGACGCCTGTGTGAAGCTAATTTATTTGCAAGAATCCCCCGCAAAGTCCCTCTGTTAAATAAAAGACATGTGCAGAAGAGGTTACAATTTGCCAAAGAACACATCAACTGGCCTAAAGAGAAATGGAGGAATATTTTGTGGACTGATGAGAGTAAAATTGTTCTTTTTGGGTCCAAGGGCCGCAGACAGTTTGTGAGACGACCCCCAAACTCTGAATTCAAGCCACAGTTCACAGTGAAGACAGTGAAGCATGGTGGTGCAAGCATCATGATATGGGCATGTTTCTCCTACTATGGTGTTGGGCCTATATATCGCATACCAGGTATCATGGATCAGTTTGGATATGTCAAAATACTTGAAGAGGTCATGTTGCCTTATGCTGAAGAGGACATACTCTTGAAATATGTGTTTCAACAAGACAATGACCCCAAGCACACTAGTAAACAAGCAAAATCTTGGTTCCAAACCAACAAAATTAAGGTTTTGAAGTGGCCTGCCCAATCCCCGGACCTAAATCCAATTGAGAACTTGTGGGGTGACATCAAAAAAGCTGTTTCTGAAGCAAAACCAAGAAATGTGAATGAATTGTGAAATGTTGTTAAAGAATCTTGGAGTGGAATAACAGCTGAAAGGTGCCACATGTTGGTTGACTCCATGCCTTGCAGATGTGAAGAAATCATGAAAAACTGTGGTTATACAACTAAATACTAGTTTAGTGATTCTCAGGATTGCTAAAAAAGCAGTTTGAACATAATAGTTTTGAGTTTGTAGCGTCAACAGCAGATGCTACTATTATTGTGAACACCCCCTTTTCTACTTTTTTACTAATAGCCCAGTTTCATAGCCTTAAGAGTGTGAATATCATGAATGCTTGGTCTTGTTGGATTTGTGAGAATCTACTGAATCTACTGGTACCTTGTTTCCCATGTAACAATAAGAAATATACTCAAAACCTGGATTAATCTTTTTAGTCACATAGCACTTATTCTGAACACGACTGTATATTCTCAATGAAGCAGTTAAAGAGTCACAGACTGTTTTGACAAACAACAAATAATTTATGTAAACAGCAAAGATCAGCAGTCATCTGCATTTCAACGTTCGCTGAAAGCAGATCAGAGCAAAGACACTGTGCATCTCTCTCCGCTCTGGTTTAAAGAATATAAACTCCATCCAATTGTTTCATTAAAAAAATCTTGAGTTGTTTCAGTGTCCATAGATGCTGATACATTCACAAGTTGTTTTAACTTGGACATTTTAAAAAGCACTTTGGTGTTACAAATATTACAACATAAATGTCATTTTTCTGTCTATTATTCCTGCTTTCGATTCATCTAAAACCACTCAAAGTTGGTTAAAATAGGGCTTGCCAGTAACATTTTAGAAGTATAATTCTCTCCCCTCAGCCCCAACCAGTCCCAGCAGAAGACTGCCCCTCCCTGAGCCTGGTTCTGCTGGAGGTTTCTTCCTGTTAAAAGGGAGTTTTTCCTTCCCACTGTTGCCATGTGCCTGATCACAGGGGGTCGTTTTGACCATTGGGGTTTTTCTGTAATTATTGTATGGCTTTTGCCTTACAATATAAAGCGCCTTGGGGCAACTGTTTGTTGTGATTTGGCGCTATATAAATAAAATTGATTTGATTTGATAAAACCTTATAGCTTTGACTCTAGCTAGAACCCTGACGCAGACAAACATCGGACACTGAGTGTCCACGTGCGAGTTACATGTATCACTGCCAGTTGTGCAGAACGCCACTGCAGGTTTTCTGCAAACTAATGTTATTTATTTCACTGTCATTCCTGAGTAGAAATGACTCTAAATGAAAAGAAAATAATTCATTGTTATTGTGTGTGTGTGTGTGTGTGTGCGCGCGCGCGCATGCGTGTGTGCGTCTGTCTTACTCTGTTTACTACGCAGATCATTCTCTATAGTGAGAGATGTCACTGTACCACTTTTTCATGTCTGATACCGATAGCAATATTGGAACTTTCAGTATCTGCTGATACTGATACCAGTTTGATAGTGTCTTAAAACAACTGTCTTAATTAGATTTTTATGTACTATGCAAACCTAGCCATCTAACAAAACATCAACTCAGAATGTGAAAGAATTATTATATTCCCCTTAAAGTAGACCTGCATTGAAATAAATGCAGTCAGATCTTTGGACCAAAAAATGACTTATATTTACACATAAGATCCTTCTGAATGTAGTAAAGTAAATCTGCAAGCCCAGATCTGTCAATCAACTGAGAAATCTTCATTTAAAAATGACAAATTTACAGCTAAAATTTAGCCCTCCGCAAAACTGTCATCACATCCGGGACGCTGCCAAGACGTCAGAAAGAAGACCCTATCCCAGCATGCATTGCATGCGCCAACTTTAATTTGTGGATTTACGTCAGTTTGCATCTGCACCTTTTTATTGTCTTATATGGAAGGATCTACTTTTTTAAAACTTCATATTGTCTTGCTGCACATTTGGTGAGTACACATTTCTTTTATTTGTGCTTGAAAATTATTTTGGGGGACTTTTTCATACGCCCGTTTGATTGAGTGGTGTCGCATTGAAAATCTGCTGTCTTTCGCCTCCGGTGTTACCGTCGCGGGGTACGGAGGCAAGACCCGCAAAGAATCCAAGTCATTAAAAAGATATAAACATCTCTCAGTGGCCATGGAGCTCTGCGGCTCCGATTACCGAGATGTGTGGCGCTGCGGAAAGTCTGTCCTTGCAGCAACAGGTGTTACCGGCCACTCGCATCAAAACAGCAAGCGTAGTCTCTGGACTTGTTGCCAAGTTGGCCGCACCTCCATTCAGTAGACAGAGAGGTGATGCGGCTGCACAGCAGATACGGGGGTGTGAGTGGCCCGCTTCGGCGGTTACCGAGCACGCAGACTTAGTAAGCGCAGTGGAGGCAGAGAGCGAGGCGACGGGGAAGAACGGCGCCCGCTGTTGATGTCGCTCACCGCTGATCTGAGCATGCAGAGCTGTATCTCACATTCATTGCAGCTTACTTTTGGATGCTGAAACCAGGACTTGTATAACAGTAACATTATTAACAGATAAAATCAATTTCAATGCGGGATTGGACTGAAGGCACGAGCGCTCCGTCTTCTGCCAAACGTCACTGCAATGTCCCGGATGTACAAACAGTTTTCGCTGAGGGCCAAATTTTAGCTGCAAATTGGTCATTTTTAAATGAAGATTTCTCCGCTGAATTACAAATTTGGGCTTGCAGATTTACTTTACTGCATTTATAAGGGTCTTGTAAATACATATCAGCTATTTCTTTCTGAGATCTGACCACATTTATTTCAATGCAGGTCTACTTTAAGGAAAATGTGCATAATCCACAGCTTTAGTCAGATGTGCAATAGAAGACTCAGACTGGATCAGATCTCCCCCACCCATCCTTGATATCCTATCCAGTAACTTTGGCCAATATTTTGGCCGATTGCCAACTTCTCTAAAATGCAGCATGTCAGGATTGAAGGAAGGTGAAACTTTGGCTTTTTGTTCTGTGAGCTGCTGAGAGAAGCCTGAAACTGATCACAAAGAAGAGAAACCATTTCACTGTGAAATCTTATTCACTGAAGAAGAAAAAGGGAGAAGAAGAAGAATCGGAACAAAAAGAGGAAACGATGGCAAAGCAAGGCGGGGGGCCGAGGGCATCTTCCTGACACTGCTTGCCTTTGTACGGCTGCAGCCTGAATGTATGCAAATGAGAGTTATGCTAATGAGGTGTGAGTGGCCGGTGGCGGTTAAAGAGCGTCATTCACGAAAGCTGTGGTTTCTGAATTGGCCTCACTTGCAACGGCACATCAGCAAGCTACCAGAGGAGATGAGCTGCGAATAAAGACCGCATTAAACGCACAGATGAAAGCACCCTCTTCTTCTGCGACTCCAACGCCCACGGGGTCATGGGGTCAGAGGAGATCCCGAGAAAATGGCTTTCTGTCAGTGCACTGCTCAAAGTCACAGTGGCGTCTCAGTGCCCGGCGTGTTTGTTTCTGCTAGTTTGTTGTGGTTGTGCGCACGTCTCTCTCTGAGACACGTACGAGTCCAGTGTTGTGAGTGAGAGGCATGCAGCGTGGTGAGCGCGTCCACCGGTGTGGACGTTTAAAGGGACAGACGCGTGGTATGGCTCAGCTGCTGACGTGCTGCATCCACTCAAGGAATGAGACAAATTCAGAAACTTAAACTCTTCATAGTCAAAGACAAAAACAGACCGTTTAAAATGAAGTGCGCTCAACATGCCACAACATAAAGATACAAGTAAATATACACCTGTCTGTAATGGTGTTTTTGACTTCTGTGTGATGTCAGTATGAAGTCATTCATACCAATCAGTCACAAATAGTATGCTTATCAGTATATGCTTTTGATCATCCATCTGGGCTTCTTTGTTGTTGAAATGTACCAAAAAATAATGTGTTTTGCAAACCATGTTTTCTTGACCTTTGACCAAACTACTCTAAAATCTACTCACCTCTAGATATCCACAAGTAATATATCCACCAAGTTTGATCCATCTGGGCTTCTTGGCTGTTTTTCAGACTGTTTTCCTTGATTTTATCCAAATGGCTTTAAAATCTGATTCAGTTCACTGCACTCCAGTCATCATCTATCTCAGTGACAGATATCTGAAGCTTTTGTACAACAATTATTTCCACATAAATTCAGCATTATTTCATCATAAAAGAGGGAGGACCAATCAGAGCACCCCAGTAGCACGTCTGAGTCTGACGTGCTGCTGCTGCACCTACGTCATTTTGGAGCATCAGTAGTAATTCAGCAATTATCACCTTGTTCCTGCTTCTGCTTACTTACTTTAGAATGATTTAAGAGGTTTTACTTTGTCATTTGATGGTTAATAATCACATTATTCCCCTTGTTCGCTTTGGGTGTAGAGAGTCAGACTCAGTCAGTCTCAGACACATGCAGTGAAGGCAGGGCGGACCAATTTTTAGAGGGGACCATTTTAGTGGCCATTTAAATTTAACATTGAAAACCCCATTTAATGTATATTTTACATTATGTCTTAATGGAACTTTTAACCAATCACTCATATTTGAAAGTGAGGTGCACTCACTATCACCTGACAAAGTTTGTAAGTTGGATTGTGGATTTTGTGGACATTTGAATTTAATTTTGAAAGCCCATTTGGTGTATATTTTGCATTATATTGCAGTCAAAAGTGCCTCAGTCACTCTTAATGAGAGTGACTGAGGGACACCACCACCAAAATTGGACAGAGGTTCCAATTTTATGCCTGTTTGTCTGTCTTCCAGTTATCAGTCGGAAACCAAGTGCCAAAAAGCAAAGACAAATTGTGCATTGCAAAGATAACCAATGTCCTGTGAAAATTATCTGAAAAAGAATTCAGAAACCGAAAAAGTTAAAAACAAATAAAAAAAAACAAAAGAAAAAAAAGAAAAACCTGACAACACCATAAAAAAAACTTTGATTCAAGAGTGTGACCGAAATACATACTCTTGACATTTGAGGACATCTAATTTAGCTGATGAAAAGTCACTTCTAACAGCACTGTGACCTTGAAAAATTGTTCCAAGGTAAAATTCACTGGAATTGGAAACTAGTGTTGGCGGAGGTATGCGTTCTAGTTTTTGTGTGTGTGTGTGTGTGTGTGTGTGTGTGTGTGTGTATGTATATATATATATATATATATATATATATATATATATATATATATATATATACATATATAGCTGGGGTACCCGGCGCTGCCCAGGTTAACCTGTTTTAGACATAAGCCAAATTCCAATCATTTTAATCAAAACAATTGCCCAACATTTGTTTTTGTAATGCTGATGCCTTATAAACACATATACAGTGCTGAATCTGCCTGGTCATACCCACAGCCAGCTATTTTGGTGGTAATTGTCAGTTCAACTTTTAAAAAAAATGGTACCAGTTTGTTCCCCATGTCATGATTCAGAATATACATAGTTTTTAGGGCTACATATTATAGTTTGGGAGTTTATCGCACATGGTACAACACTGGTCTTACATACTGTAAATAGCTATTTTGGGGGTAATTTTCAGTTCAACTTTAAAAAAAAATGGTACCAGTTTGTTCTCCATGTCATGAGGATTCAGAATATATATATATATATATATATATATATATGAAACAGGGCGCATGTTAACATTTCAGGCATTTTGAAGCCAAATTCCCAGTGTGTCTTTACTGAGGTTTGATTCTCTGTTCACAGATGCCTGACCAGTTTGACCAGACTGTGGTTCTCAACCAGCTCAGATATTCTGGCATGTTGGAGACGGTGAAGATCCGACGAACTGGCTTCCCCATCCGGAGATCTTTCCAGGACTTTTGCTCCAGGTTTGTGTTGGCTAGTTTTTCCCACTTTGGCATTTGGGAAGCTGTGCTGCTTCCTTGAATCTCTGCAGGATTGATTTAGCTTCAGATACCAACAGAAACTGTTTTGATGCACTCTGGTTGTTTCGCTGGGTAAAATTAGGCAGATCCCTAATGAGCAGTTGCCTCGTAGAGCAGGTGGCTCAGTGTGATAATGAGTTGGACTGACAGTATGTAGACCTGGTGTCCTTGGACAGAACACTTCACCTGCATTAGTCTCAGGCTTTGTTCAGTCTGCCACTCACTGTACACATTATACACACCGAGTGATCAGATGTGATCTGTGTGTCCAGTTGGCAATCCGCATTTTCCATCTTATCCATATCAGATGCTAAAGTGATCACGTAGCACCCAGCAGGGCATGTGAGTGGAACTGGAGCTGGCGTGGAATGGCATATTTGGAAAAACCCAGAGTATCACCTTATTCGCTTGTTTGGGCTCTCTCCCCCCTAAAAATCTGTCCTTCACTGCGCATGCGTCATTTCGGAGCTCATCTGGCGTCATTTCAGTGCGTCAGCAGCAATTCACTGATTATCACCTCCAGTCATCATCTATCTCAGCGACAGATGTCTGAAGCTTTTGTACAACAATCGTTTCCACATAAATTCAGCACGGAGGACGTGATCAGAGCACAGCAGCAACACGAGCTGCTAGTGCCTGCATCAGGGTTCACCAATCCTGTTCCTGGAGGGCACCTACCCTGCATGTTTTCTAACTCTGCCTGTTCCACTCCACACAATTAATGCTATCAGGTGTGCTCAGCCAATGAAGAGCTGGAAAACACCACTTTTAAAAAATCTGGTGTGACTTTAGTAGGTAGATGTGGAAATTTCAGAGCGTCAGTAACGACGCGCCAATTATCGCTTCGTTTCTGCTTCAGTCTGACTTTAGAATGATTTAAGAGGTTTTACTTTGTCATCTGATGGTGAATATTCACATTAATCCATTTGATCACTTTGGGTGTAGAGAGTCAGACTCGTGCTGCTGTGGTCCCAAATGACGCATGCGCAGTGAAGGCAGGGCGGACCAATTTTTAGGGGGGTCCGTTCAGTCTGCAACACCGGTACCAGACACTCTCACACCATGCACTTTCTCTGCTCAGTCCTTCCACATCCTTTGTGTTTGATCATGACTTTCACTCTCCACTTTTTTGGATGTGATTTTATAGGTTATCACATTTTCTAGACTGTATGTTGCATTTTTCTTTTTTAAATAGTTTAGGAGGCCCTGCAACTTATACTCTGGTGCAATTTGGATACCAAAAAAAAAAAAATTATTATTATTATATTGAATATTTATACAGGACTTTCCCAGGACTCAAATCACAAAACCCCAAATCCTGTCTCAGATGTCTGTCTCAGATTTTACGGTCTAGCTGCTAACCTATAAAATTGTTCATGGACTGGCACCTTCTTACCTGGTCGATTTGGTGAAGCCCTACATACCAGCCTGGGTTCTCTGGTTGCAGGATGCGGGACTACTGTGTGTTCCTAGGGTGAAGAAGTCAGCAGGTCTTCTCTTATCGTGCACCCGTTCTATGGAACAGTCTCCCTATGACCGTGATGCACTCAGATTCCATGGACATTTTTAAGTCAAGAATAAATATATTTTACTCTTTCTTCTGAATATTTTTTATTTTTTTAATGTTTTTTTCTTTTACTTGTGTCTTGTCTATTTGAATCTTTTAATTTGCTCACTTATTTTAAATTTGATTTTGAACTGTTTTGTGTGAGGAGCCATGGGGCAACTTTTATTGTGATTTGGCGTGTAGAAATTGATTAAATTGAATTGATAAAGAGCTGATAATCAAGAAAAAGGCGTGACTTATACTCCAGTGCGACATAAACTCCAAAAAATACAGGTGTGTGTGTGTGTGTGTGTGTGTGTGTGTGTGTGTGTGTGTGTGTGTGTGTGTGTGTGTGTGTGTGTGTGTGTGTGTGTGTGTGTGTGTGTGTGTGTGTGTGTGTGTGTGTGAAAACAGCACTTAACTATGACCTCATGTCGAACATTTTTTCTGTTTTGGAGCGAGCAGTAAGGGAGTTCATTGGAGCAATAATTTCGTCAGACGAGATGAAATATCTTAGTCAGGGACCATTTCTTTCATGATGAAAGTGAGACGGTGGCTGTACTATGTCAGTGTTCTAAAACACAGACGAAGACGAAATTAACATGCATTATTTTTGTTGACAAAAAATGAGACTAAAATGTTTTGCATGAAATAAATACTGAAATAAAATCACTCTCCATTTTCATCAACAAGCTCTTAGGTTTTGAAAATGTTTTCAAAATGTGTCGCATTCAGCAGAGTTCACGCTGATTTACGCCGTCCTGATGCAGAATCATCAAGGCTGGATGTAACATATAAAATGTACCGCATTTAAGAATGCACAGGACATTCAAAATGTTCAAAAAATGTTTTTTAAAATAATGTTGTCTCTGTTTTGTCCTCCAGGAGGGGGGCAGTGGGGTCATCCTGCCGTGTGTTTGAGCATAGATCTGTAAAGACCACTAGAGCAGACATCAGTGTCCAGAAAGTTAACTTACATTAATTTTTTTAACAAACAGGAACCGAAAAACCAAAAGATTTGTGTTTAATGACTGTGCATTTAAGAAGACAGTGGCACTAATTACATGACGTCATGTTACGAGTCAAAAAAATAAATAATAATAAATGTGCTGTAGAGTAAATCCATCTGACAGTTTACATTAACACTAACTGTTTCACGGTGTTAAAGTTTCTGATCAGCTGTGTGAGACTCAGATTAAAGTTACCGTGTGTTAGTTTACATTGACACTAATTGTCTCACAGTGTTAAAATTTCTGATCAGCGGTCTGAAGCTCAGCTTAAAGTTACTGTGTGTTAGTTTAGTATAGAATGTGAAGTACCTCAAGGTTCAATTCTGGGACCATTATTGTTTATAATATATATTAATGATTTTGCATCTGTTTCCACTACTGCATTCCCTTGCTGATACTATTCTTTTTATTTCCAGCAAAGATATTGATAGTTTGATCAGTACTTTAAATTATGATCTATGTAATTATTCAACCTAGTTCAACTAGATTATCGTTAAATAGAAAAAGTCTTAATTTTATGTTATTTGCTGGCAATAAAAAAAGTAATCATGGTGTAATGAAAATTTGCATTGATAATGAAATAATATCAAGGGTCTTATCTATATGTTTTTTGGGTGTGTGGATAGATGAGAAACTGTCATATTGATCATGTTTGTAAAAAAAAAAAAAAAAAAAACCAAGTCAATAGGAATCATAACTAAAATAAGATATTTAGTGCATCACAAATGTCTTTTAACATTATATTATAGTTTAGTTTATCCATATATAAGTTATTGTAATATTGTATGGGGAAGTACCTTTGCAACTTATATAAACAAAATATTTCTTCTACAGAAAAAAATTTGCTCGAATAGCTACTCATTCAAAACCCTGTGCTCCAAGTGCACCTCCGTTTTTTAAATTGCAGCTCTTAAATATTTTCCATATAAATATTTTCTTGACCTGTACATTTGTTTTCAGAGCTCTGTGATATTAAGTGGCCTTCCTTCATTAAATATTATTTTGTGCATAACCATCAAATTCATAATTATCCGACCAGGCAGGCTGCACATTTGCATTTACCTTTGCATAGAGCATCACATCAGATATCATGGCATTAAATCTTGGAATGATAATGTACATCTTGTGAATCCATCTATCACCCTATATACGTATAAACGTGGACTAAAAGTGAAGATTCTGCAGGAATATTTACAATGATTTGTTATTGTTATTGTTTATCAACATGTTTATTAGACCCCATTCCTACCAGGCTGCTCAAAGAAGCCCTACCATTATTTAATGCTTCGATCTTAAATATGATCAATCTATCTTTGTTAGTTGGCTATGTACCACAGGCTTTTAAGGTGGCAGTAATTAAACCATTACTTAAAAAGCCATCACTTGACCCAGCTATCTTAGCTAATTATAGGCCAATCTCCAACCTTCCTTTTCTCTCAAAAATTCTTGAAAGGGTAGTTGTAAAACAGCTAACTGATCATCTGCAGAGGAATGGTCTATTTGAAGAGTTTCAGTCAGGTTTTAGAATTCATCATAGTACAGAAACAGCATTAGTGAAGGTTACAAATGATCTTCTTATGGCCTTGGACAGTGGACTCATCTCTGTGCTTGTTCTGTTAGACCTCAGTGCTGCTTTTGATACTGTTGACCATAAAATTTTATTACAGAGATTAGAGCATGCCATAGGTATTAAAGGCACTGCGCTGCGGTGGTTTGAATCATATTTGTCTAATAGATTACAATTTGTTCATGTAAATGGGGAATCTTCTTCACAGACTAAAGTTAATTATGGAGTTCCACAAGGTTCTGTGCTAGGACCAATTTTATTCACTTTATACATGCTTCTCTTAGGCAGTATTATTAGACGGTATTGCTTAAATTTTCATTGTTACGCAGATGATACCCAGCTTTATCTATCCATGAAGCCAGAGGACACACACCAATTAGCTAAACTGCAGGATTGTCTTACAGACATAAAGACATGGATGACCTCTAATTTCCTGCTTTTGAACTCAGATAAAACTGAAGTTATTGTACTTGGCCCCACAAATCTTAGAAACATGGTGTCTAACCAGATCCTTACTCTGGATGGCATTACCCTGACCTCTAGTAATACTGTGAGAAATCTTGGAGTCATTTTTGATCAGGATATGTCATTCAAAGTGCATATTAAACAAATATGTAGGACTGCTTTTTTGCATTTACGCAATATCTCTAAAATCAGAAAGGTCTTGTCTCAGAGTGATGCTGAAAAACTAATTCATGCATTTATTTCCTCTAGGCTGGACTATTGTAATTCATTATTATCAGGTTGTCCTAAAAGTTCCCTAAAAAGCCTTCAGTTAATTCAAAATGCTGCAGCTAGAGTACTGACGGGGACTAGAAGGAGAGAGCATATCTCACCCATATTGGCCTCTCTTCATTGGCTTCCTGTTAATTCTAGAATAGAATTTAAAATTCTTCTTCTTACTTATAAGGTTTTGAATAATCAGGTCCCATCTTATCTTAGGGACCTCGTAGTACCATATCACCCCAATAGAGCGCTTCGCTCTCAGACTGCAGGCTTACTTGTAGTTCCTAGGGTTTGTAAGAGTAGAATGGGAGGCAGAGCCTTCAGCTTTCAGGCTCCTCTCCTGTGGAACCAGCTCCCAATTCAGATCAGGGAGACAGACACCCTCTCTACTTTTAAGATTAGGCTTAAAACTTTCCTTTTTGCTAAAGCTTATAGTTAGGGCTGGATCAGGTGACCCTGAACCATCCCTTAGTTATGCTGCTATAGACGTAGACTGCTGGGGGGTTCCCATGATGCACTGTTTCTTTCTCTTTTTGCTCTGTATGCACCACTCTGCATTTAATCATTAGTGATCGATCTCTGCTCCCCTCCACAGCATGTCTTTTTCCTGGTTCTCTCCCTCAGCCCCAACCAGTCCCAGCAGAAGACTGCCCCTCCCTGAGCCTGGTTCTGCTGGAGGTTTCTTCCTGTTAAAAGGGAGTTTTTCCTTCCCACTGTAGCCAAGTGCTTGCTCACAGGGGGTCGTTTTGACCGTTGGGGTTTTACATAATTATTGTATGGCCTTGCCTTACAATATAAAGCGCCTTGGGGCAACTGTTTGTTGTGATTTGGCGCTATATAAAAAAATTGATTGAATTGAATTATAATCTGGAAAAAATGGTGTACGAGGTCTGTTAGAAAAGTATCCGACCTTTTTATTTTTTTCTAAAACCATATGGATTTGAATCACGTGTGATTGCGTCAGACAAGCTTGAACCCTCGTGCTCATGCGTGAGTTTTTCCACGCCTGTCGGTTGCGTCATTCGCCTGTGAGCAGGCTTTGAGTGAGGAGTGGTCCACCCCTCTCGTCGGATTTTCATTGTCAGGAAATGGCGGAATGATTTGGGCTTTTTTTCCATCAGAATTTTTCCCGAAACTGTGAGAGACCTCCAGGTGGACACGTTCGGAAAATTAATATGGCTTTCAGGGATGATTTTATGGGGATTACACAGATTAAGGAGTGATCCAGACGGTTTAAAGACCGCCCACACCTGCTGAGAGCGCGGCGCGCTCCCAGCCCCCATCGACAGGCTCACACCCCGCTGGAACAACCAGATCATTTCCAACGTGAAGGCTTTGTTGATCCGGGACCTCATCTGACTTTCACAAAAAGGCTGAAGATGTGGACATCAGCACTTTTTCGGTACATTCCACAGTTACAGGAGTTTTTTTCATGGAAAGAAAAGCGGAGGGACGCGCCACGGAGTCGTTCATTACGTGGGACAAAACCGCCTCGGTGTTGGTCTCACAGGACGGCTTAAAGGTGGATTTCAGATGGATTCCGGTTGCTTTTCAGTCGTGTGATTATCCGATTGTGATTGTGCAGGACCTGCCCCAACATGTCCTGTGAGGTTTCATCACGGCGTTGCTTTGCGCCATGCAGCTCCACCGCGACGCGCGGAATTCCTCCGCACGTCTGTCTCAATGTGCCGAAAAAATGCTGATGTCCACTCTTTTCAAGTCAAATCAATTTTATTTATATAGCGCCAAATCACAACAAACAGTTGCCCCAAGGCGCTTTATATCGTAAGGCAAAGCCATACAATAATTACGGAAAAAGCCCAACGGTCAAAACGGCCCCCTGTGAGCAAGCACTTGGCGACAGTGGGAAGGAAAAACTCCCTTTTAACAGGAAGAAACCTCCAGCAGAACCAGGCTCAGGGAGGGGCAGTCTTCTGCTGGGACTGGTTGGGGCTGAGGGAGAGAACCAGGAAAAAGACATGCTGTGGAGGGGAGCAGAGATCAATCACTAATGATTAAATGCATTAATTAATGGTAGGGCTTCCTTGAGCAGGCTGGTAGGAATGGGGTCTAATAGACATGTTCATGGTTTGGAGGAAGTAACTAATGAAAATAACTCAGACAGAACAATCGGAGAGAAAGAGTCAAACCAAATACCGGCATCACTGAAAGCAGACAAAGAGAATGATATGTCTTTGGGATGGTTATGAGTAATTTTTTCTCTAATAGTTAAAATTTTATTAGCAAAGAAAGTCATGAAGTCATTACTAGTTAAAGTTAAAGGAATACTCGGCTCAATAGAGCTCTGACTCTTTGTCAGCCTGGTTACAGTCCTGAAAAGAAACCTGGGGTTCTTATTTTCTTCAGTTATTGATGAGTAGTAAGATGTCCTAGCTTTACGGAGGGCTTTTTTTATAGAGCAACAGACTCTTTTTCCAGGCTAAGTGAAGATCTTCTAAATTAGTGAAACGCCATTTCCTCTCCAACTTACGGGTTATCTGCTTTAAGCTGCGAGTTTGTGAGTTATACCATGGAGTCAGGCACTTCTGATTTAAAGCTCTCTTTTTCAGAGGAGCTACAGCATCCAAAGTTGTCTTCAATGAGGATGTAAAACTATTGACGAGATAATCTATCTCACTCACAGAGTTTAGGTAGCTACTCTGCCCTGTGTTGGTATATGGCATTGGAGAACATAAAAAAGGAATCATATCCTTAAACCTAGTTACAGCGCTTTCTGAAAGACTTCTACTGTAATGAAACTTATTCCCCACTGCTGGGTAGTCCATCAGAGTAAATGTAAATGTTATTAAGAAATGATCAGACAGAAGGGGGTTTTCAGGGAATACTGTTAAGTCTTCAATTTCCATACCATAAGTCAGAACAAGATCTAAGATATGATTAAAGTGGTGGGTGGACTCATTTACATTTTGAGCAAAGCCAATTGAGTCTAACAACAGATTAAATGCAGTGTTGAGGCTGTCATTCTCAGCATCTGTGTGGATGTTAAAATCGCCCACTATAATTATCTTATCTGAGCTAAGCACTAAGTCAGACAAAAGGTCCGAAAATTCACAGAGAAACTCACAGTAACGACCAGGAGGACGATAGATAACAACAAATAAAACTGGTTTTTGGGACTTCCAATTTGGATGGACAAGACTAAGAGTCAAGCTTTCAAATGAATTAAAGCTCTGTCTGGGTTTTTGATTAATTAATAAGCTGGAGTGGAAGATTGCTGCTAATCCTCCGCCTCTGCCCGTGCTACGAGCATTCTGGCAGTTAGTGTGACTCGGGGGTGTTGACTCATTTAAACTAACATATTCATCCTGCTGTAACCAGGTTTCTGTAAGGCAGAATAAATCAATATGTTGATCAATTATTATATCATTTACTAACAGGGACTTAGAAGAGAGAGATCTAATGTTTAATAGACCACATTTAACTGTTTTAGTCTGTGGTGCAGTTGAAGGTGCTATATTATTTTTTCTTTTTGAATTTTTTATGCTTAAATATATTTTTGCTGGTTATTGGTAGTCTGGGAGCAGGCACCGTCTCTACGGGGATGGGGTAATGAGGGGATGGCAGGGGGAGAGAAGCTGCAGAGAGGTGTGTAAGACTACAACTCTGCTTCCTGGTCCCAACCCTGGATAGTCATGGTTTGGAGGATTTAAGAAAATTGGCCAGATTTCTAGAAATAAGAGCTGCTCCATCCAAAGTGGGATGGATGCCGTCTCTCCTAACAAGACCAGGTTTTCCCCAGAAGCTTTGCCAATTATCTATGAAGCCCACCTCATTTTTTGGACACCACTCAGACAGCCAGCAATTCAAGGAGAACATGTGGCTAAACATGTCACTCCCGGTCCAATTGGGGAGGGGCCCAGAGAAAACTACAGAGTCCGACATTGTTTTTGCAAAGTTACCCACCGATTCAATGTTAATTTTAGTGACCTCCTATTGGCGTAACCGGGTGTCATTACTGCCGACGTGAATTACAATCTTACCAAATTTACGCTTAGCCTTAGCCAGCAGTTTCAAATTTCCTTCAATGTCGCCTGCTCTGGCCCCCGGAAGACAATTGACTATGGTTGCTGGTGCCGCTAACTTCACATTTCTCAAAACAGAGTCGCCAATAACCAGAGTTTGTTCCTTGGAGGGTGTGTCGCCGAGTGGGGAAAAGCGGTTAGAGTTGTGAACGGGTTGGCGGTGTACACGGGGCTTCTGTTTAGGACTACGCTTCCTCCTCACAGTCACCCAGTCGGCCTGCTTTCCCGCCTGCTGATGTATTTTTTCTGTTGGAGTGCCCAAATTTATGCCTCTGCATAATCTTTTTTCAAAGAATTATTGCACACTTTCTGTAAATCCTAGAAACTTCATTTCACTTCTCAAATGTCACTGTGTTTGTTTGCTATATGCTATATTTAACTGAAATTGCTGATCCAAACAACCAGTGACTTATAAAGGAAAATCATCAGGGGTGCCCAAACCTTTACATACAACTGTATTGGCTTTTGAGACTTGATGCTCTGGAGCCAGATTGTGAGTAGACTGGTGTTGTATTTTTGTTTGTTTTTTCATTTTTATGAGTAAATGTTTGGTAACACTGTCGTATGTACCAGCTGTTCCACTTTTACAGCCTTCGCTTTGCTCTGTCACGCCCCTCAGGTACAAGGTTCTGATGCGGGGTGTGTTAATGCCAGATGACCCCAGGGGGAGCTGCATCCAGCTGCTGAACCTCTACGACAGCCAAAACTCAGAGTGGCAGCTCGGCAAAACCAAGGTGAGATCAGACAGGAGGAGGATGCTTTATACTGACAGAGTGCGCCCATCACGTTCATGTCAACGCTGTCGTCCTAACAGTTACAAGGTTACCGTATATGTACTTGTGTGTGTTTGGCAACACTCTATTATAACCAGGTATATGCAGATATAAAATAGGATTTTTGCCTCCTATTTTTTAAAAATCATGCTTGATTTACTCAATCAGGACGGACACTGAAGCTAAAATTTAGCAGTGAGAGTTCAGCTCACACCCTGAAAGAAACCACAATCAGGGTCCATTACCGCAGTCCAGACGTAAATGTGCACCTTCAGTCCCTGGTGTGACGGGACACTGGGTCTATTTAATGGATTTGAATCAGAATGGGTTTTATTTGTGCATGACCATTGTGAGTTTAAGGTGCAGATCAGGAATTGCATCAGTAATAAACAAGGTGGTTTCTATGTGGGAATGACACATGGAGTCCACAGATGATTGACCACAGCGTGACTGTGAATGCCTCACGGTGGTCACATGACCACGTTTTTGTGTCCTGAACCTCAGTCAGTCCAACAAACTGGTGTAAAGTGGGCGTGGACCGTTTTAGATGAAACTCTGTTCTAGTTTATTATAGCAATACAATTTAGGGGAGTGATGGTGGATGCTGGGAGCACATTTAGGGCAGTGATGGTGGATGCTGGGAGCAAATTTAGGGCAGTGATGGTTGATGCTGGGAGCAAATTTAGGGCAGTGATGGTGGATGCTGGGAGCAAATTTAGGGCAGTGATGCTGGACGCTGGGGGCATATTTAGGGCAGTGATGCTGGGGGCATATTTAGGGCAGTGATGGTTGATGCTGGGAGCAAATTTAGGGCAGTGATGGTGGATGCTGGGAGCAAATTTAGGGCATTGATGGTGGATGCTGGGGGCATATTTAGGGCAGTGATGGTGGATACTGGGGGCATATTTAGGGCAGTGATGGTGGATGCTGGGAGCAAATTTAAGGCAGTGATGGTGGATGCTGGGAGCATATTTAGGGCAGTGATGGTGGATGCTGGGAGCAAATTTAGGGCAGTGATGGTGGATGCTGGGGGCATATTTAGGGCAGTGATGGTTGATGCTGGGAGCAAATTTAGGGCAGTGATGCTGGAAGCTGGGGGCATATTTAGGGCAGTGATGGTTGATGCTGGGAGCAAATTTTGGGCAGTGATGGTGGATGCTGGGAGCAAATTTAGGGCAGTGATGGTGGATGCTGGGGGTATATTTAGGGCAGTGATGGTGGATGCTGGGGGCATATTTAGGGCAGTGATGGTGGATGCTGGGAGCAAATTTAGGGCAGTGATGGTGGATGCTGGGAGCAAATTTAGGGCAGTGATGGTGGATGCTGGGAGCATATTTAGGGCAGTGATGGTTGATGCTGGGGGCATATTTAGGGCAGTGATGGTTGATGCTGGGAGCAAATTTAGGGCAGTGATGCTGGACACTGGAGGCATATTTAGGGCAGTGATGGTTGATGCTGGGAGCAAATTTAGGGCAGTGATGGTGGATGCTGGGAGCATATTTAGGGCAGTGATGGTGGATGCTGGGAGCAAATTTAGGGCAGTGATGCTGGACGCTGGGGGCATATTTAGGGCAGTGATGGTTGATGCTGGGAGCAAATTTAGGGCAGTGATGGTGGATGCTGGGAGCAAATTTAGGGCAGTGATGGTGGCTGCTGGGAGCAAATTTAGGGCAGTGATGGTGGCTGCTGGGGGCATATTTAGGGCAGTGATGGTTGATGCTGGGGGCATATTTAGGGCAGTGATGGTGGCTGCTGGGGGCACATTTAGGGCAGTGATGGTTGATGCTGGGGGCATATTTAGGGCAGTGATGGTTGATGCTGGGGGCACATTTAGGGCAGTGATGGTGGATGCTGGGAGCAAATTTAGGGCAGTGATGCTGGATGCTGGGGGCATATTTAGGGCAGTGATGGTTGATGCTGGGGGCATATTTAGGGCAGTGATAGTTGATGCTGGGGGCATGTTTAGGGCAGTGATGGTGGATGCTGGGGACACACTTAGGGCAGTTATTGTGGATGCTGTGGTGGGGGTGTAGATTGGGTTGTTTGTTGTCCAGGTGGAAGTTTATTCATTTATCTTTTAATTTGATTGCATCGTTTTCACACCTGCTTCAGTCTGAAGAAAACTTATTTGGAAACGTCAAATCTCTGATGTTCGATAGGTTTCCAGAAAGTTAAAAATGAATTTTAAAAAAAATTGTCCAACAGACGCAGATATGTTGTTGGGTCATTTCTAAACTTGCTCCATCCATGTATGAGTTTTATTTTTTTAAACCCAGACACATGCCGTTTGGATTGTTGTCAGAGATAAAGCTGTTACGGCAGCTATTATTCGTCAGTACGTTGGATTAATGGTTAGCACTGTTGCCTCACAGCAAGAAGGTCATGAGTTTGATTCCCACCTGTGGCCTTTCTGTGTGGAGTTTGCATGTTCTCCCCATGTTTGCGTGGGTTTTCTCCGGGCGCTGCGGTTTCCTCCCACATTTAAAGACATGCAGGTTAGGTGAATTGGAAACTTTAGAATTATTCACATCTCCATTGCAAAAGAGATCTCGATCTAAATGGGACTTACGTGGTTAAATAAAGGTTAAATAAAAAAGATCCATTTCAAACACTTCGGGAATCATGCAGCTTTATTAAGCCATGGCTGGAACTGTCTGTGTGGTTCTGCTGAGACCCTGGTCTGATTCAGATTTTCAAGTGTGCAGTCTGCTGCTGCGAGTGAAAGCGTTAAAGCCCTTCTGTCTGTCTCTCAGGCACTGGTGGCCTCCCGCCGTGTCACGTCCATCCTTTCTTCTGGCTCCTGTCCCGACTGTCCACACTCACACATGTAATTGACTGGAAGTGATGCAGATCTTCGGTCTGAGGTTTTGTTCTCTCGGTGGGGCTGAGCTCATACGATTCAGCTACAAGACTCAAACATCTGCGGAGGCTTCGTGGGGCTTTTGTCCTCCTGGTTAGCATAGTAATGCTAAAAAAGGATTAGCGCTGTCACGCTTTGACATGCAAATGTTGTCTTTGCATGTGATTCATGTTCGAGGTTGTTTCATAAAGTCACACTTTGCCTCAGTCCAAGTGTGTTTGCTTTGATTAGTCATGGGACATAAATCACTTGATGCCCCCCCCCCAAGAAAAGTCTCCTGCCTGATTGATCGATGTGCGATGTGTATTTCCAACCACTGGGGGCATAAAATAAAGTCAAAATAAAATACATGCCTAAAAAATGTCAAGCAAATGTTCAGAGACAATATGCTAAATGTTTTGAGAGCAGGCCTCCCCCAAACCAGAATGCATGAAGTGGATGAGTGAGGGAAGCCACCAAGACTCCAGTCATAGCCACTGCTGTGATGGGAGAGACTTCTGTCTGCTGCTTTTCCAGTCGCAGTTGGAAAGACTCCTCAGTCCTGTCCTCATCTCCTCACTTGTCTGTTACTCCCTTGTTTTGTCTTTTTTTTCCACTGTTCTCCTTTGCTCCTGTCTCTCCTCTCAGGTCTTTCTCAGGGAGTCACTGGAGCATCGTCTGGAGAAGCAGAGGGAGGTGGAGGTGCTGAAAGCAGCTATGATCATCCAGGCCCATGTGATAGGCTACACAGTCAGGTAAAAAAAAAAAAAAGCTAGTGTGCATGCGTGTGCAGATAACTCCACAAGAGGTGGATGGATTTCCTCCAAACCTGGTGGGAATATTACTTAGATTGACATCTAGAGGTGTTTAGATTTTGGAGTAGTTTGGTCAAAGGACAAGGGAATCATGGTCTGAAAAACAGTTTCATTTGTATCTCTCAACAACCAAGAAGACTAGATGGATGATCTCAACCATATATTGCGCATCCAAACATTAATGAATGGTTATATGAATGACATCATAATGAATTCACACATAGTCAAAAACATTATTACAGGCAGATGTGTATTTACTTGTGTATTTATATTGTGATGCTTAGAGGGCACAGCAAAAGAAGTCCCCCGATGTTGTTGATTTTGCTTTCATTATTTATCTTTTCCCTAAATCAAATTGTAAAACAAACAATTTACAGAAATAAAACATTTTCTCACTTACAGCAGAAACAGCAAAAATGTTTACTGAAATTTTCTTTGTCATAGTAGAAAAGTCTATATTTAATCAAACATAGTCATTTAGAAAATATTGGAACAATGTGGTCGTTGCGACTTTGACCCTGTGTGATGTCATAAGGTGAAAATTAAAAGGTTAAAGGAAAATGTGTCTCACAAGAAAACAGAAAAAGAAGAATTTTAAGTCCGATCCAAGTTGGCACTAAAATCAATCAATCAATCAATCAATTTTTTTTTATATAGCGCCAAATCACAACAAACAGTTGCCCCAAGGCGCTTTAAAAATGACGATCAGAAGACGCACACTCTGATTTATGCACACACTTATTGATGCCACACACAGGAAACAGTACAGAAGGCTACTGCAGTGCATTGTGGTCATTCAGAAGAACTACCGAGCCTTCTATTGGAGGAGGCGGTTCCTGTTGCTCCGCTGGGCGGCACTCACCTTCCAGAAGCAGCTGCGAGGCCAGCTGGCCCGCCGGGCGTATGCACGGCTGCTGATGGAGAGGAGGAGGCAGAAGGAGGAGGAAGAGCGCCTCCGGAGGATGGAGGAGGAAGTGGAGAGGTTGGTTATTTCCATCCAAATACTGTTTCCACTTTTTAAATTGGAACATTTGTTAAGCTGATTGTAGGAGCTCGATGTGGTTTACGGGCACGTGAGATGTTTGGTTTTTTGTAGTTAGTTCCAGTAAATCTCTGGATCAGCTGATGGTTATCTCTTTGTGTCTGTGCAGGGAGCGTCTGAGGCTGGAGGCTGAACGAATTGCCAGAGAGGTATGTTAGATTTATTGTTTCAGGCTGTCAGACACATATATCTTTATTATTCTGTTATTCCATTAATGGAAATGAGCAAACAGCTCACAGCATCCATCACAGCCTCCAACTAGCTTACCAGTGAAAATTAGCTCTTATTGTAATTCCATTACTGTAGAATTACCCAGTAGCGCCATGTAGGTTTGACTGGACAGATGGACAGAGTGTCAGGAAAATGTCTGGAGGAGGCGGCCTTGGATCAGGAATACTTGATTATGTTACACTCTGTAAATATTGCACATGATCAGATATGGTCAGAATTTGTTGATGGTGCAATTCTGTTACCATAGAATTGCCCTCCTGTGTTTTTCTGTTTCTAATGGATATCTCCCCCCCATTAGGCTGAGGAAGCCAGGCGACTGGAGCAGTTGCAATTGGCTGATTTGAACTCTCTGGTTTTGACCCCGGCTGCAGTCGTGGTCTCGCCATCTCTGGAACTCTTTGAGGACCTGGAGTCACCTGAGACCTTAGATGATGTGTTTGAAGATGAGGAGGTAATTCGTCCTCATGAAGCCTCTCAGGTGGAGGAGATCCTGCGCCTGGAGCGGGAGATCCAGGCACTGCAGAGGCAGAAGGAACGTCAGGAGCTCACCCTGACCGAAGCCTCTCTGAACCGCCTACAACGCCTCCGTGACCAGGAGCTGAGGCGTCTGGAGGATGAAGCCTGCAAGGCCGCACAGCAGTTCCTGGACTCGTTGAACTTTGATGAGATTGATGAATGTGTGAAGAACATTGAGGGTTCTTTGGGAGTTGCAGAAGAAAAGAAGGAGGGTGGACAGAGGCGAAGTAACAACGAAGAGGAGGTTGATGAAGGCTTTGAGGCTGACGATGAGACCTTCAAAGACTCACCAAACCCAAGTGAGCATGGACACTCAGACGGTCAGCGCACAAGTGGGATAAGGACAAGTGATGATTCATCTGAAGAAGACCCCTACGCCAACGATGGTGTGATCCCACCGCTGCCACAAACTGCTCTGCTTCACCAGCCTTTACCGCCGGTGCCTGCAGCCTGCCACAGCGTGTTGTCCAGTGGGGACTCCGCCTACTGTCATCCCCCAACTGTGTCCAAAGCTCAGTCAGATGAATTGGTGGAGCTCATCCCTCCAAATGAAGATTCGGATTATGACCAGGATGATTATGATGAGAGTGCTATTGTCTCCAGCGGTAGTGTAGCCTTCTCCAACCCGTGCAGTGGTCAGTGGTCTCCTGACTACCGTGGCTCAGTGAGCACCTACAACAGTTCAGGGGTATATCGATTCAGCTCTGAAGGCGCTCAGTCATCGGTAGGTAACGTCACACACATAATTTGTTGTCCAAGCTGTTTGTAGCTTTGTATATAGTTAATTAGAGCAAAAATCAGACTGAACCATGTGAGGGAAGTGCCAATACTTTTTAAAAAGAAGTACAGTTGTATACAAAAGTTTGGGCACCCCTGATAATTTTCATGATTTTCCTTTATAAATCATTGGTTGTCTGGATCAGAAATTTCAGTTAAATCCGTATATCATATAGCAGATGAACACACTGATATTTGAGAAGTGAAATGAAGTTTCTTGTATTTACAGAAAGTGTGCAATAATTATTTGGACAAGCCAGAGTCGCTTGAGCAGTGGTGGGCACAGCTAACCACAGCTAACTAACTGATAATGATAGCTTTCAAAATTGAGTTTTAACTCAGCACTTCTGTCTTTGTGAGCTCTGCCCCCTGCTGGAAGCTCCTGTTTACTATGTATTTTGCTGCAGTGAAGCAGTTGAGAGGCGTTAAGCTCAACTCTACTGCAGGAAAAGGAACCTGACCACCAGGTTGTCACACAAAAAAGAGTCATTATTCCTTAACTGCATACAGCAGTTCCGCCGTGAGGCAGAGGTCTTGGAAAATAAAGCAGTTTTGACTTATGGTTTTGATTTATAAATCAAATTCATCTGGATAGAATAACTACATTAATGACAATTCTGTCATTAATTAAGTTAAAATATAACACATATATTTTAATTTTAAATAATGCACTAATCCTGAAGTTTTTGTAACAAACATGCATAGATGTCAAAGGGATTATGGGGTAAAATGAGCCTCCGCTAACACTGATTGGTTTACGCATTCATTCTATGTAAAAACAAACACATTAATGTGAGGTGTGTGTATGTTGGTGTTTACATATAAATGTGCTTTTGTAAAATATGCCATTTTTTCATATGTAAAAAAAAAAAGAAAAGCCATTTGCAAAAGCCAAAAGTCAAGTTGGGATTAGACAATCGTCTGCTATAACCAGCGTCGAAATGCATAGAACACTGACATCTACTGGCGCTCAGACACTCAGGCCCTAACTCATAATCCTTTGCACACCAGAGAGTTGTTGCAGCCTCTTGCTGCAACTGATATACATTTGTACATTTTGGTTGTATAATGTTCATTTACAATTGTCATCGTGGATTCTGTGTGTGTTGTTTAAACCGCAACATTTATTTTGAAAACTTGCTAAAACAAATACTCTAAATAAATAATCTGTGTCTGCTACATTTAATCTGCGTGGAATTTAATAAACGCAAACTGAATTTCAGACATTTTATATATATTACTCTGGAACAAAGAGGACAGACAGTGTTGTAAAAGACAATAAGCAGGACATTCAAGAGCAAACAGGAAGCGATTGCAGCTCACAGTGATTCCAATTGAAAATAATGGAGAAGCAACCTGAGCTGAGTTTTAGGCACAATATACAAAGAGTTTAATGCTGTTGTACATGTGGAGACTGATCAGAGCATCTCAAATGCATGTCTTCAGTCGTGAACTTTTACAGTACCCATAATGCACTGCGAACACACCATGCCCACACTGAAACCTTTAAATTAGCGCAGTACTTTAAAACTAAAACATATAGCTGATATTTTCTCTTTATAAAAGTTCAGACGTGACGTTAATTTAATTAGTGTGTCCGAAATTAGTTTGGTTAAAATTTTAACCATAGGTTTAATGAAACTGTATGCCTCTGGATGACTTGGGTGATATTGCTGGCTAGTTAGTATGGCGTCAAGAGAAATGATTTTTTTCGCTATCATTTTGTTTCTCTTCTGTGACCAGTTCTCTGATTGCAGAGGATAGAGTCATTTCTCCTGAAACCAGCTCTCCTCTGTCTGCAGAGGATAACTGTATGTCTGCTACAAAACATTTAACAGGTAGGCTCTAAAATCTTTGATATTAGACTTAAAATTTGTTTATTAACTGTTAAAGCTTTATTCACTAAGCCTGCAATAATATGTTAGCGGTCTAAAAATTATCGGACCAAAATTTATCGGAAGATAATTGGTCCGCTGATGGTTTTCAGAGTTATTTGAAAAGCTAATCAGATAATGAAAACATTAGCTGCAATAATTAGTGGTTAGCGGATTATGGGAACTGTGCCCACCACTGTGCTTGAGGTATGCAAAAGCACATTTGGACAAGCCAGCTTCATTTTGGAATAAGGTGCTGTGGACTAATGAAAGTAAAATTGAGTTATTTGGACATAACAAGGAGCGGTATGCATAGCTGAAAAAAACACAGCATTCCAAGAACAACACTTGCTACCTACAGTAAAATTTGGAGGTGGGTTAGGGTCCTTGTCCACTACTTGCTCTGCATGAGCTTTTTGGTAATTACCTGGAGTATGACCTGATGTGGACCACACCTGAGGTCATGACCTTTCTCTGAGCACACCTGATCCTGTCAGATCTCACAAGTTAAGCAGAGTGGATCCTGATTACTACATGGCTGGTAGAGAGCTGAGAAAGACCAGGGGCAGCCGAAACAACTAAACCATAAAATCACCTCAACAGACACAGGCTATCATGTTGAGGTCCTTTTTTCCGCATATGTGTCTGTTGCTTGTCATTCAGTTATCTATTAGCAACAGTGGCCCAAACCCCGAAAACCAAGGCCTGGAATCAAATAGGCCTTAATTTATCTGATGGATAAGGTCGAGCATCAAGGCACTACAAAAGTGGTTAGCAATAACCTACAGAGAGGCCTGTAGTTACTTTATAGCTAAAATAAAATGTGCTAAATAATTAAACTTTGACCATGAAGGTGTCACAGCTACTGCAACACGTGAGTGTGTATTTATTTTTATATTCCTAAAACATCTGCAGTCTTCAGAATCTCAGTACTTAAAGTATCACATTCAGTTTGTTAATGTTGTCTAGAGAACCTTATTCAGACTCGTTAAACATTCCTGAACACGAACTCTGGATGAAACTGTGACGCGTGTTTGCATTTTGTCTTTTTTTTTTATTTTTGTGTTGTTTGTAGTTTGAGGACAGTGAGGAAGACTTCGATAGGTTCGACACCGATGACGAGCTGTCATACCGGCGAGATTCGGTCTACAGCTGCGTCACGCTGCCGTACTTCCACAGCTTCCTACACATCAAAGGTAACGCCTGAACTGCCAAAGTTCCCTTGAGCAATCACTCCTTTCATGTGCTGCGTTTTGGTGCTTGAGATCTAACATGATATTGCAGTGGTTCATTCAGCGTCTGTGTACACACAGAGAACATGCACTGAATCCACTGGCTGGCCCACAGGGGGCGCCATCGTTTGTGCAGAACTGACCTGTTTTACTGTCTCTGCTGTGTTCTCCTGAGTGACTTTCTGCGGCTCCTCTCGCTCCTCCTCATCAGGCGGTCTCATGAACACGTGGAAGCGGCGCTGGTGCGTGCTGAAGGACGAGACCTTCCTGTGGTTTCGGGCCAAGCAGGAGGCTCTGAAGCAGGGCTGGCTCTACAAAAAGGGTGGAGGCTCGTCCACACTGTCCCGCCGCAACTGGAAGCGCCGCTGGTTCGTGCTGCGGCAGCGCAAACTCATGTACTTCGAGAATGACAGCGAGGAGAGGATGAAGGGTGTGCTGGACATGCACAACGCCAAGTAAGGCTGGTGAAGGAACACCCCCCCAAAAAAATTTTGTGCATGTTGTACATCTTAACACTTTTGAAAAATTTTAATTCTTGATGCATTTCTTTTGTTTTTATATGTAAAACAATATGAGGAAACAGCTGTTTTGTGCATATTGCACTTTAAAATTTATGTTCTTTTGAAAATGAACTTCGAGTACTAAATGTTTAAAATAAATTCCGTTGAACGTGCACAACGTGAGACACTGTGAAATGACAAATAAGTGTCATACTCACACCTGCTGCTTTAGGCACATTTACTCTGGATGAAACACTTGAAAAATGATTTTAAAAATTACTAGGTGTCTACTAGTTCTATGAAACACGTAAGCTGTCTGACCACGTTTGACATTAAAAATAAATCTTTCATTTTGTTTTGACATTTTTCCATATTTTTGTTACTTGTGAGATTAAAATGAGGTTGATGTTGATGCCTGTTTGTGTCTGCAGAGAAATCATCGATAACACCACAAAGGAGAACGGCATTGACATTGTCATGCCGGAGAGAACCTACCATCTGATTGCTGAGTCCGCCGAAGACGCCAGGTGCGTGATTTCCACAGTCACCTGTGTGTGTGGGGGGGGGGCGTCCCGTGCGTCCCGTGCATCCCTGTTGATTAGATCAGTGATCACTGACATTATTGCGCACATCAGACTCCAAGCAAAATTCTTTAAGGAACAAAAGTTGATTCTGAGAATTAAATTCTAAACATAGCTGGATCTCTGCCAGAATATTTTGACCATAATTATGTTAAAATGCAAAGTCAACCTAAATATGAAATTTATGCTTCGCATAAAAGCAGCGATTGTAGATGGGAAAAGCAACAAAAGAGGGCTGAACAGTCAAATTTGAAATTCTGCTAAATTTAAGGGAAGACCAGTGTGTGTTTCTGCATGTACAACTGGAGTTAGAGCAGGAAGGGCGTCCGGTGTTAGTTTGATACCACAGGAAGGTCTTGTCCTTCATCAGGTTTCTTCTGCCATATCTCAATGCTGATCTGGAGGCAACAGGAGCTTTTTATTTTCATCTTCAATTTGTTTTTATCCTTTCCATTGTTTGTGTGTAGCTGTGGTTCCTGAAGTTTGGATCTCAGATTGAACATGAACATGCGTGTCAGCAAAAATACATGTAAACGGCCACATACCTTTGCTGCTGTCATTGGTTGAATGTCATAGTGATGATGCGATTTCCATGGTTACAGCCAGTGGTTCAGTGTGCTGAGTCAGGTCCACGGCTCCACAGAACAGGAGATCAGAGAGATGAACGATGAGCAGGCCAACCCTCAGAACGCTGTGGTGAGTACTGCAGGGGCCAAGCATGCTGGGAAATGGCGTTTCACTATTGAAAGCCGGGCTGCTCGTATCTTATATCACAGCAATATTTCGCTAACTTGGAGAGTTTTCATGTTCCCATCATGGAAAAATGTTTGCTGAGCTTGTTTACTTTTATTTGCTTGTTTATTTTTAGATTTCCAAGCATGTCATAGATGTGTAAAGATTCCATCGTTCCCCACACACTCAACCTTATCCTCTTCTCCTTCGGATTTAGTTTCTTTTCACATCATGTCATTGACACGGTCGATGTGACTAAAGGTGTTGTTTTTGTACAAAGCTGGAGGAAGTAAAAGGTTTAATCCCCGTCCTGAAGACTTCCTGTGTCGATCTGTCTTTGCAGGGGACGCTGGACGTGGGGATGATTGATTCAGTTTGTGCCTCAGATAATCCAGAGCGGTGAGTGTGGTTTCTCTTTGGGCTCAAAGACTTTGCACCAGGTTTGGTCTGTTAGATGTCAAGTCTGGGAGCGTGCACTGGTGTAGAGCTTCACCGCATCCACGGCACTATGGAACCGCCTTGAGTGCTGAAAGGCAACCACCCTGGCAGACAACAGGTTCATGCCCAAATATCTAAAGTAACAATCTCTCTGCAACCAGGTGGGCATGTCCTTGGTCTTCTCCACTCACCGGGGTCCTCAGTGACTAACCGCTGATTTGACACAGTCATTCCACCCAAGGATCCTCCACAGAGACCTAGTACCAAAGACATCCAGTTGTAACCTTATGCTACTAGAGTCCAAGTCTCACAACTAAGGATTGCATGATATCACTTTTTCCAGACTAAGTACAATTATGACTACATACATTTGGGTACTCATCGATACAGAGTAGCAATATGAATACTTCATGACAGACACCATTACAGTTTTATGATGACTTTGAAAACATCTTTTGTTTTCACCAGTTGTTCATTACGTTTTGACTGTAACTGCTACCAATATCATTATCAGCTTTGTTTTCCTTTACAAACTGCATGGCTAAATATTTCACTTAAATCATGTAACTTTACTATTTTTTAACAAGGTTTATTTATGATTTTTTTTGCAACACAATAACGGAACACCAGAACACCACCCACAGTAACATTGAGGAAATCACTTCCCCATATGAAAATAAAAACAACAATAATAAAAACACAGCTAAAAAAAGAAAAAGGAAAAAAGTTATGATAAACAAAATGCAATACAACAAAATATTACGTAACATACTCCATTATGTGGGAAACAAACAACCACTTAAGTACACAAGAGAAGAGCAGTAATTGTTGAACCAAAGCTCTTTGTTACAAACATGAATACTTAGAATCATTCATTCACAAAATGGTCTGAGCTTAAGTTGTCAATATGATTTAAGAAAGGCTGCCATATCAGTACAAATGTATCGGCTGTTCCCTGACAGTATACCTTATCTTCTCCAGTTTAATAAAATACAGCATGTCTCTAATCTACTGAGAAAAAGTTGGAGGGTTACAGTCTTTCCACCTTGTCAAAATTTGTCTTCTGGCTACAAGTGTGCAAAAGCCAGACAACTTTGTGTGTGGTTTTTCAAAATTAGGTTTTGTGTCACCCCACCAAATACAGCTGGGAAGTGGGATAATTGTAGGTCTCTGCCTATAATTTTAGAAAGAGTACCAAATATTAGCATCCAAAACTCGGATAACCTAGGACATCCCCAAAGCATGTGAATTAAAGTGGCATCAGGTTGTTTGCAACGATCACATAGAATTTATGTTGGGTAAGAATTTGGACAATTTAACTTTGGTCCAGTGCAGTTTGTGGAAGGTTTTAAATTGCATGATAGTATGTTTCATAAATTTCGAAGATGTATATATTCTCCCAGTCATTTTTGACCCAAAGGGTCTCTGGAATGCCCATGCCAAGGTCCTCCTCCCACTTGCTTTTGAGGGAATTTAGAGTGGTCAGAGTTTCTTCCATTAATAGGGAATAAATGTCACCTATCTTTCCCTTTCTAAATGAACTAAGATTATTAATTTGATCCAGTAGTGTGCTTTGGGGTTCAAAAGGGAATTGTGTGACGTTAGAAGACAGGAAGCTACAGATCTGTAAGTAGCTAAAGAAGTGAGACCTTGGGATTCCAAATCTTAGGACCACCTGTTCAATTGAGGGGAACAAGCCATTTATAAAAATATCTTTAAATGAACAGACCCCATGTTTAGACCAAGCACCAAGCAAAGCATCTGTTAAGGCTAATGTGAAAGCATGATTTTTTTTTTTTTTCCCAATGGGAGCAAGTAATGAGAGTTGACAAATTTTGAAGTTTTGTCTGAATTGTTTCCATATCTTTAAAGAGTGAATAGCAACTGGGTTTGAACAATAATTACTTAGAGGTTCTGGATATGGTAGAGAAGAACACAAAGCAGGTAAGGAAGTGTTATTACAAGAGTCTTTCTCTGGAATGAGCCACTCAGGTGTAGATAAGATAAGATAAACTTTATTGATCTCACAGAGGAGAAATTCACGTTACGTCAGCTCTTAAAAAACACACAAGATGGGTGCAAGTAGAGGAAAATGTTCATCAAACAGCGTGTGCAAGGATAAGCAATAACAATAATACTTGTAACAGTACAATAAATAAGAAAATGAGGTAGAAATAGAATATATATATATATATATATATATATATATATATATATATATATATATATATATATATATATATATATTATACAAATAATGGATGGTAAGGAGAAATATTGGATGAAGAAAAGTTATATTGGACGAGGTGTAGCCGAGTCCAACATAACTTTTCTTCATCCAATATTTCTCTATGTTGGACGACTTGCCATCCATCAATTGTTGTGTTCTCCACCCCCCTCCCAAATTAAGCAAACAACAAAGAGTCAAATAAATTAGATCAATTCATTTTGTTGTGAACAGCATATGAATGCTTCTAAAACATCAGTAGCGTGCTTGCCTACCTTCTTCGTGTTTTTGGCATCCGTGGAGTTCAATATTTCCACCAGTTCCTCCTCTGTGAACTCAGCAAACCTCGCTGGCAGACGATTTTCTGCTGTTGTTGACATGTTTGTTGCCATTTTTTCAACCAGCGTCTGTCAGCAACTTCCTGACCTCCGCTACGTCATTAGTGATGTCATCTCATGAATATTTGTATGCCGCGCTCTGATTGGCTAGGTGTTGGCAGTAAGCTCTAATGCTATTGGTCAGTGGGAACCGATCCAATATAACTTTTGGTCCTAGCCTTTTTGGATCCCTTTGGATCCAACATATGCATATATATAAACATGATTGGAATTGAAAAAAAAAAGATAGGAGCATCTTATTTACAATATGTGAAGTGGAATTTAGATGTGATAAGGTGACATTAGTGCAGGGATTTGTAAACGAGTTGTTATTGCACATGATTTGTGGACATATTAATATTGCACGTGATTTGTGGACATATTATTGCATGTGGTTATTTCACAGTGTTATTGTACAGTCTGACAGCAGCAGGGAGGAACGACCTGCGGTATTGTTCCTTCTTGCACTGAGGGTGCCTCAGTCTGTCACTGAACGAGCTGTTCAGCTCCACTACGGTCCGGTGCAGAGGGTGAGAGGAGTTGTCCATGATGGATTTGAACTTGGCTAACACCCTCCTCTCTGCCACCTCCTCCAGAGAGTCCAGAGGACAGCCCAGGACAGAGCTGGACTTCCTGACCAGCTTATTCAGTCTCTTTCTCTCCCGCCCGGGGCCCAGCAGACGACAGCATAGAGGAGAACAGAGGGTACAACAGAGACATAGAAGGTCTTAAGTAGAGGCCTGCTCACTCCAAAGGATCTCAGTCTCCTCAGGAGGTGGAGGCGACTCTGTGTTTTCTTGTACAGAGCGTCTGTGTTGTGAGTCCAGTCCAGTTTGCTGTTGAGGTGAACACCCAGGTATTTGAAACTGTCCACAGATTCTATGTCCTCCCCCTGGATGTTCACCGGTGGGTGAGGTGGTGGTTTCCTCCTGAAGTCGATCACCATCTCCTTCGTGTTACTGGTGTTGAGACACAAGTGGTTGCGCTCACACCAGTCCACGAAGTCTGTGATGACCGACCGGTACTCCAGCTCGTTCCCCTCAGAGACGCGACCCACAATGGCAGAGTCATCAGAGAACATCTGGAGGTGGCAGCTGTCCGTGTTGTAGATGAAGTCCGAGGTGTACAGGGTGAAGAGGAAAGGCGAGAGGACGGTGCCCTGGGGGGCCCCGGTGCAGGTGTTGTTTCATCATTAACCATCCAATAAGACATTATTTTAATATTTGCTGCCCAGTAGTAGTACTGGAAATTTGGTAACCTGAGTCCTCCATGCTGTTGAGATCTCTGTAATATAACTTTACTTATACATGGTTCTTTTTGTTCCAAATGAAAGAGGAGAGCTTTCTATCTAAGGAGATGAAAATGTTTTGGTTAGATACACCAGTACACACTGAAACATGTAAAGAGGTTTTGGCAATAGATTCATCTTTATGGTATTAATTCTACCTTCCAGGGATAAATAGTAAATGGTAAATGGACTGCATTTATATACCACTTGTCCATCTGCATCAGACATTCAAAGTGCTTTACAATTATGCCTCATATTCACCCCGATGTCAGGGTGCTGCCATACAAGGTGCTCACTACACACCGGGAGCAACAGGGGATTAATGACCTTGCCCAAGGGCCCTTAGTGATCTTTCCAGTCAGGCGGGGATTTGAACCGAGGATCTTCTGGTCTCAAGCCCAACACCTTAACCATTAGACTACCACTAGACTAGATCCCAACGTTCAAGATCTTCCTTAATGGAAAGTTTGCCGCAAAAAGATCTTTAAATTTATGTGTGACCCAAACACCAAGATATTTTATTCTGTCCTCACACACTTTAAATGGTGATGCACGCACAGACAGAGAATCTATTGCGTCCTGATTTATGGGCATCAATTCATTTTTGTGTGTTTACTTTATAGCCACAAATCTTACCAAACTCTCTTAGCTCATTTAGGACCACAGGAAGAGATGTAGAAATATCAGATAGACAGAGCAACATACAGTTGTGTGTAAACGTTTGGGCACCCCTGATGATTTCCATGATTTTCCTTTATAAATCATTGGTTGTTTGGATCAGCAATTTCAGTTAAATATATCATACAGCAGACAAACACAGTGATATTTGAGAAGTGAAATGAAGTTTATAGGATTTGCAGAAAGTGTGCAATAATTCTTTTAACAAAATTAGGCAGGTGCGTAAACTTGGGCACCCCAACAGAAAAAAATACATCAATATTTAGTAGATCCCCCTTTTGCAGAAATAACAGCCTCTAAATGCTTCCTATAGCTTCCCATGAGAGTCTGGATTCTGGTTGAAGGTATTTTGGACCATTCTTCTTTACAAAACATCTCAGGTTTGTTGGTTTGGGAGCATGGACAGCCCACTTAAAATCCCACCACAGATTTTCAATAATTTTCAGGTCTGGGGACTGAGATGGCCATTCTTGAACATTGTACGTGCTCCTCTGCATGAATGCTTTAGTAGATTTTGAGCAGTGTTTAGGGTCATTGTCTTGTTGAAAGATCCAGCCCCGGGGCAACTTCAACTTTCTCAACTGACTCATGAACATTGTTCTCAAGAATGTGCTGATTTTGACTGGAATCCATGTGACCCTCAACTTTAACAAGATTCCCAGTAGCTGCACTTGCCACACAGCCACACAGCATGATGGAACCACCTCCAAATTTTACTGTAGGTAGCAAGTGTTTTTCTTGGAATGCTGTGTTCTTTTTCAGCCATGCATACCGCCCCTTGTTATGTCCAAATAACTGTTTTAGTTTCATCAGTCCACAGCACCTTATTCCAGAATGAAGCTGGCTTGTCCAAATGTGCTTTTGCATACCTCAAGCGATTCTGTGGTGTGTACGCAGCAAAGGCTTCCTCTGCATTACAGCATCATACAGCATATAATATTAATATTAATATTAAAATTGAACTTTGGCTGTATGACGTGATCTATGGGAATTAAAATGAGAATTGATTTGAAATTGGCGAATCGATCTTTTCAACCCAGCACTACTCACAACCATGCAGCAAGACAGGAAGCACCAGGACCCCAGAGACTTAGACCTTCATTCTCAGCAGCATTCTCAACAAATACCTCTGACTTTTGACCTTATGACTCCATAAGAGCTTTCCAGGCATCTTAGTTTGAAAGCCCAAAGGAATCACAGACATGTAAAGTATGTCCCTGCCGAGATCAGTGAAAGTCTTTCACCACAGATACACAGATACAGTCCAGGAACTCATTAAAAGTCTGGATCTTTTTAATTGAATTGTCCTGGATCCAGGACCATTTATAATCCAAACACTCTGATCCCTCAGTCAGCTTCTCAAGTGCTGCAATCAGAGTATCCACCGAAGCCCCTGGTTTCCACAACCCGACCCAACACCCAGTCCATGAACTGCATAGAACAGTGTAGGATGCAGAACACATTCTTGAGGAACACCAGTCTTCACTGGGCAAAACTCAGTGTCTGCCTCAAGTCTGAACGGCACTCACAGTATCTGTGTACAGGCTGGATATGATGACCAGTAACGTCCTGTGGATCCCACAAGTTCTCAGGATGTCTCAGAGAGCAGTTCTGTGCTGTTCATGTCAGTCTGAAATGTAAATCACAGACTGACAAAACCTTCTCCCTGTGTGTGGTTGAGCCCCTTGCATAATTCTCTCTCTCTCTCTCTCTCTCTCTCTCTCTCTCTCTCTCTCTCTCTCTCTCTCTCTCTCTCTCTCTCTCTCTCGCCCTGTGTGTGAGAGAGAGAGATCACTGTAAAGTTTTTGAGCATCTACAGCATATAGAAAAGCTCAACAGAAATATAATTCACTTATTTACCATGTCATTTATAATGTTTTATGTTAAGTTAAAAAAATGTTTAGCAATTCGACTTCTTTTTTTTTGTAACAGGCTGGAAACATTAATTTTGTCAATGTCAGTGTCAACTTTATTTATATAGCACATTTTCAACACCAGCTGCCCAAAGTGCTTCACATGTTAAAAAACAATATAATATTCCAAACAACATTACAAAAAAATAAATAAATAAATAATGTGAAACATGAATAACTAATTTCTTTGTCATGCTTCAGTTTCAGGTTTGTCATTTGTCTTATGAATCACATTGTGAAAGCTTTTTTTTTTTTTTTTTTTACGGGTTTTGTTTCCGACCGTGACAGGCCGAACTCCTTTGTCATGATCACGGCGAACCGCGTGCTGCACTGCAACGCTGACACAGCAGAGGAAATGCACCACTGGATCACGCTGCTGCAGCGCTGCAAAGGAGACACACGTGTGGAAGGACAGGAGTTCATCATCCGAGGTGACATTATCACGCACACCTTCCAGCTCAGGACTGGAGCCTTTCCCAGAATGCACCTGGGCATCACAACTGATGAACTGATGTTACGTACACGAGCAACATAAATTTACTATTTACAAATCATTTACTATGCTTTTAATGTTTAAAAAATTAAAAAGTATGCAAAGGTTTCAATTTTTAAAGTGTTTTTCTCCTGCTCATGTTGTAGATTAGTGACATTTCTACACTGCAGACGGAGTGAATTTTTCTCAGGAAGTAGGCGGAGCTTGATGTTTTCTTCCCTTAAGACTTCCTGTTGCTGTTATTAATCACACATAAGCATCAAATATCACAACTGCCGTGTTAAATTATTCAGTAAAAACACTTTAAAGTTGATTAAAAACAAAAATATCAGGAAACAATTTAAGATAATACAGTGTTCAACCACTTGTCTGTGGACCGTCAGTAAGCCACATACTGCCATCTAGTGGGCTGCAATTTTTTTTAAGTTAATACTGTACAATATTAGAACATTAGTCTAATCTGTGATGGAATTTATATGTTTTAAAGTGTAGGTGACACTTTATGCCATGTTTTATTGAATATTTGAGACTAAAATTAAACAACGGTTTGAAATGTATCCTTTCCTGGCACGCATTTTCTGAAGAGATAAATATTTGGATTTTGAACTGCGCGCCACTAAAAACCAGGAAATTTTGGCCCAGGCACAACATTGGAGAAGATGGACGAAGTGACATCAGAACAAGAACCATTATGTTAATAGCCCCATTAATTTATGGATTGTTACAGGATACTGACAGCCCCATTTCATCCAAGTGGTTTGGGTCAGAGCTGCACCATGTTTTTGGTGTCAGAATGGTTCACTCTCGCTGGCGGAATCCTTTTGATTGGCAGGTGGAAACACTTATATTGTCAAGCGAGTACTTGCACGGTGTCCACGGCTTCTCTGCTCGACACAGATGTAGCAGGAAGATGTGTTTGGGATATTTTGAAATTATCACTTGTGGATAATTTTACCTCGAATAATGGGGGCACCACCTATGACGGAATGATATTATAACAAGGTTATAACATCACTGATTTTAGGGTTAGTCAATAGGAAATATCAAAATTAGTCTGTAATCTTACAGTAGTAAGTTCTACAGGTCAAGTCTGACCCCCTCTGTAATACCATACAAAATCACAGACAACTTCATGCATTTAAAACATTTATTTTACTCAGTCAGGAGTTAAATAACAAGACATATCACAGTAAGCAATTTGATGATGACGAAGTTCAATGAGCAATGATTATATGACGTTTATGCAGTTTGGTTTAGTTGCGGGAGTTTAAGAGCGAATTCCGTTCTAATCCGCTGGGGATTTACTTTATTTATTAACGTGAGAGATGGTTAGTGACAGTGAATAGAATTAAATAAAGCCACTCTGTTTTTATCTGACACCATAGCCCAGTCTTACTTGGATGCACTGTGCAGCTGGTCTCCGTGAGGTCAGATGCTGGGAGCCATCTGGTTTTCAGTCAAGGAGCTGTCCTTCTGCACAGCTGTTTTTCGGTACCTTGACAAAGAGACTCTGCCGGTTGCTGCGCCCGGTTTTGTGGGTTACCAGGGGCACTTTCAGTTGTAATCGCCGTGACTTATATCGGCAGCTCACTCTCTGGTGTGGCTCAGCTGACCTGGATGTTTTTACCTCTGCAGCGCTTGCCACCTGGGATCGTCAGAGTTTAGGCTTGAGTGTCTTTATTTTCTATTTGCCAAAGCAAAAATTCGGATTTTGTCGTCTTTGGAAGCCAGATCAAATCAAAAATTCGATACAAAAATGGTTGACATTGTAAGAAAAAGGTTCATGACGTGAATTTGGAGTTCAAGAAGAAAAAGGTTTTAATTTGAAAAATTGTCAAAGGAAGTTAAATGCGCCTGCGTGTTTAACTTGACAAAAGTGGAGAAAAAGTTATTTGTAGAAAAATGAAAAAGTAATTTCTAGCTTTGCACGCACAAGCAAGAAATTAGTTTAGACAACACATGGTTGAGACAGACAACGGGTCATAAAAATTTGGACGGCTGAGGTTGGCGTCTCAAGACCCAAGAGAAAGAAAAGTCAAGAGGCGAAGGAGCAACAGTGGAGCGTAAGAGTAAGCCTGTTTCACCGGGGGCGCATGCTTTTAAAAGGTTAAAAGCTCCACTCCCAAGAATTCTAGGTACTGTAGTTTTTTTCTGCGTTTCTTTGTCTTCTTTGATAATAAATTCGTGATCATTCCTTAAAATTCCTGCTTAACCAAGCAAGTCCTGTATTGCAAAACTCTAGTAAACAATTTCCTTAGAACTATGACACAGCACGATTATATATGAAAAACACACTGGATAAACTTTCTACAATCTATGATCAGAGCAAAAATGCAGGATATATATAAATTCCATATGTGAGATTAAATGATCACAGTCAGTTCTTTTTCTTTTTTTCCTTGTTATAACCACAAAGTATAACTTTTTAAATATGGTTACAACTTTATTATTGCTGTATAAGTTAGTTACATGCCCTTCCCAAATTTGTCCACAAGGGGTCAATCTTGCTCCACGGACTTGGGAAGGCAGGTTTTTGGATTTCATCATAAAACATGAAATACGTTAATCTGCAGCCGATTTTGATCAGAGGAACTTGATTGTAATCACAACGTTGAGGGTAATCCTTCTGCGGTATGGTTTTATTGGAATTGTGCTGTAAAGATATAGTTCTAGGACTTTGGGGACAGATATGTCTTTCTGTGGTCTGTGTTTAGATGAGAAAGGAGTTGGAGCCATCTGGCTTTGGAATCTGATAAGAACTCAACTCCTCAGTAAGGAATGCACTTTGGGAGAGTCTTAAAACCTGGAAGGGGCAGTTTTATGACACCTGGCCATCCTGTGTTATTCTCAGGAAAGACTCCTTTTGACAACTTAATATATCCCAGATCTTGGGCTTTGATGGATTTGCTTTTTTTTTATGACTTTTGCTTCATGCAAGCTTAGGAGGTTGGTGTTGACTGCAGGCCCCTCGCTACATGGACCTGTTGTTTATCCTTCACCTGCACAATTATCCATCTATCCATCTGTTTTCTTCCGCTTCATCCGAGGTCGGGTCACGGGGGCAGCAGCTCAAGCAAAGCCGCCCAGACCTCCCGATCCACACACACCTCCCCCAGCTCCTCCGAGGGAACCCTGAGGAGTTCCCAAGCCAGCTGCGAGATGTAGTCCCTCCAGCGTGTCCTGAGTCTTCCCCGAGGCCTTCTCCCGATTGGACGTGCCTGGAACACCTCTCCAGTGAGGCGTCCAGGGTGCATCCAAAAAAGATGCCCGAGCCACCTCATCTGGCTTCTTTTGACATGGAGGAGCAGCGGCTCGACTCCGAGCTCCGCCTAAGTGACCGAGCTCCTCACCCTATCTCTAAAAGAGCATCCAGCCACCCATATCAGCCGCTTGTACTTGCGATCTTGTTCTTTCAGTCATGAGCCAAATTTCATGACCATAGGTGAGGGATGGAACGTAGATCAATTGGTAAATCGAGAGCTTTGCCCCCCTGCTCAGCTCTCTCTTCACCACGACAGTCCGATACAGTGACCGCTTCACTGCAGATGCTGCACTGATCCATCTGTCAATCTCACGCTCCATCCATCCCTCACTTGTGAACAAGACCCCGAGATACTTAAACTCCTCCACTTGAGGCAAGGACAGAGAACCATGGCCTCGGATTTGCAGGTGCTGATTTTCATCCCGGACGCTTCACACTCGGCTGTAAACCACTCCAGTGCACGCTGAAGGTCCTGATTTGATGAAGCCAACAGAACCACATCATCTGCAAACACCAGAGACGAAATTCTGTGGTTCCCAAATAGACCCCGTCTACACCCTGACTGCACCTAGAATACAATTCTGTCTATAAAGGTAATGAACAGAACCGGTGACACAGGGCAGCCCTGGCGGAGGCCAGCGTGCACTGGAAACAGGATTGACTTACTACCGGCAATGCGACCCAAGCTCCTGCTGCGGTCGTACAGGGACAGGATAGCCCTTAACAAAGTGCCCCAGACCCCGTACTCCTGGAGCACCCCCCCACAGGGCGCCTTCGAGGGACACGGTTGAATGCCTTCTCCAGATCCACAAAACACATGTGGACTGGTTGGGCGAACTCCCATGAACCCTCGAGCACCCAATGGAGGGTGTAGAGCTGGTCCAGTGTGCTGCAACCAGGACGAAAACCACACTGCTCCTCCTGAATCCGAGGTTCGACTATCGGTCGAATTATCCTCTCCAGTACTCTGGAATAGACCTTACCGGGGAGGCTGAGGAGTGTGATCCCCCTCTAGGTGGAACACACCCTCCGGTCCCCCTTCTTAAACAGAGGGACCACCACCCCGGTCTGCCAATCCAGAGGCACTGTCCACGACCACCACACGATGTTGCAGAGACATGTCAACCAAGACAGTCCCACAACATCCAGAGACTTAAGTTACTCTGGACGGATTTCATCCACCCCAGGAGCCTTGCCACTGAAGCTCTTCCGGAGGTGGGAGTTGAAGACCTCGCTGACAGAGGGTTCCGCCAGTCGTTCCCAGCAGACCCTCACGATACGTTTGGGCCTGCTAGGTCTGACCGGCTTCCTCCCCTCCCAGCGGATCCAACTCAACACCAGGTAGTGATCAGTCAACAGCTCAGCCCCTCTCTTCGGACCTTCAGCCCGAGACACGTGGCTGAAGGTCAGATGATATGACTACAAAGTCGATCATCGACCTCCAGCTCAGGGTGTCCTGGTGCCACGTGCACTTATGGACACCCTTGTGCTCGAACATGGTGTTCGTGATGGACAAACTGTGGCAAGCACAGAAGTCCAACAACTGAACACCACTTGGGTTCAGATCGGGGAGATCGGGGAGACCGTGCTTCCCGATCACCCCCTCCAGGTCTCACTGTTGCCGCGCATGTGGGCGTTGAAGTCCCCCAGGAAACAATGGAGTCGGAGCACTATCTAGTACCCCTCCCAGGGACTCCAAGAAGGAAGCACTTAGTAAACACACAAGATGAGTGTGAGTAGAAGAAAATGTGCATCAAACAGCGTGTGCAAAGATAAGCAATAATAATACTTGTAACAATACAATAAAATAAAAAGTAAAATTATATATAAACATGATTGGAATTAAAAAATAGGGGCATCTTATTTACAATATGTGAAGTGGAGAGTGGAGTTTAGATGTGATAAGGTGACACTAGTGCTAGAATTTGTAAACAAGTTGTTATTGCACATGATTTGTATACATATTATAGCATGTGGTTATTTCACAGTGTTATTGTACAATCTGACAGCATCAGGGATGAACGACCTGCGGTATCGTTCCTTCTTGCACTTGAATGCACTTTTCACTAAATTATTAGAAAAAAAAATCAGTTACCCAAAATAATTGGATCATTTTAATGATTCCTTGGACTTAAAGTAGAAAATGCTGAGAAACCCCAAGGTAAAATACTGTATTTCCAGAGTATAAGTTTCTTTTTTTATTATTATTATTATTATTATTTATGTCCAACCCCGATTCCAGTGAAGTTGGGACATTCTGTAAAATGTAAATAAAAACAGAATACAATGTTTTGCAAATCCTCTTCAACCTATATTCAATTGAATACACCACAAAGACAAGATATTTAATGTTCAAACTGATAAACTTTGTTTTTGTGCAAATATTTGCTCATTTTGAAATGGATGCCTGCAACATGTTTCAAAAAAGTTGGGACGGGGCAACAAAAGACTGGGAGAGTTGATGAATGCTCAAAGAACACCTGTTTGGAACATTACACAGGTGAGCAGGTTAATTGGAAACAGGTCATGATTGTGTATAAAAGGAGCATCCTAAAAGGCTCAACAATTCACAAGCAAAGATGGGGCGAGGATCACCACTTTGTGAACAACTGTGTGAAAAAATAGTCCACCAGTTTAAGAAGAATGTTTCTCAACGTTCAGTTGCAAAGAATTTAGGGATTCCATAATCTACAGTCCATAATATAATCAGAAGATTCAGAGAATCTGGAGAACTTTCTACACGTAAGTGGCAAGGCCAAAAACCAACAATGAATGACCGTGACCTTCGATTCCTCAGGCGGAAACTGCATTAAAAACCAACATCATTGTGTAAAGGATTTTTCTGCATGGGCTCAGGAACACTTCAGAAAACCATTGTCAGTTAACACAGTTTGTCGCTACATCTACAAGTGCAACTTAAAACTCTTCCATGCAAAGCAAAAGCCATACATCAACAACATTTGAAATGAACAGATGCAAAGTGGAAAAGTATGCTGTGATGTGAGTCAACATTTCAAATTATTTTTGGAAATCATGGACGCCGTGTCCTCCAGACAAGAGTTTTTCTTCTTTTGACCATCCAGATTGTTACCAGTGCAAAGTTCAAAAACCACCACTTGTGAGGGTATGGGGGCGTGTTAGTGCCCATGGCATGGGCAACTTACATATCTGTGATGGAGCCATCAATGCTGAAAGGTACATTCAACAACAGCAACACATGCTGCAATCCCAATCCAGACAATGTCTTTTTCAGGGACGTCCCTGCTTATTTCAGCAAGACAATGCCAAGCCACATTCTGCACGTGTTACAACAGCGTGACTTCGTAGTGAAAGAGTGCGAGTACTAGACTTGCTTGCCTGCAGTCCAGACCTGTCACCCACTATGACAACGAAGACCCCGAACTGTTGAACAATTGAAGTCATACATCAAGCAAGAATGGGAAAGAATTCCACCTACAAAGGTTCAACAGTTAGTGTCCTCAGTTCCCAAACACTTAGAGTGTTGTTAGAAGGAAAGGTGATGTAACACAGTGGTAAACATACCACTGTCCCAGCTTTTTTGAAACGTGTTGTAGGTATCCATTTCAAAATGAGCAAATATTTACACAAAAACAATAAAGTTTAACAGTTAGTACATTAAATATCTTGTCTTTGTGGTGTGTTCAATTGAAAATAGGTTGTAGAGGATTTGTAAAACATTGTATTCTCTTTTTATTTACATTTTACACAACGCCCCAACTTCATTGGAATTGGGGTTGTATTTTTATTAGTTTGGCAGGTCCTGTGACATATACTCCAGTGTGACTTATAAACCAAAAAAAAAAAAAATCACACGTTCATGATTAATAATAAATATTTTAATCACTATTTATTTTGAACTTTCCAAGGAATCAAATCAGTTAATAAAATAAACTGCAACAATAAAAGAATAAATGACAGTAATAAAAAATAGATTACAACAATGCACAAAAGAGAACAGAATGAAATGAAAATACAGAAGAGGGGAGGGAGGGGAGGCCTTGCCGTGCCATGTTTCAAGGATTATTATATGTCAGCCCAATTTAGAACATTGGTGTGTTGGTGCAACACAGATTATGAAGCCAGGTGGAAGCAAATAGAAACTAAAGTTTCAGAGAATTGCCAAATTCAAGCCATACTGGGAGATAAAAGACTTGTCAAACAACAAATTCAACAAAATAATCAGTGGATTATCTTACCACTGAAATTATGGTTGCATTTCATTAAAAAATATAATCTTTATGAACAAGTCAGAATATTACGGTGGGCTCCCAATGATCTAGACTTTGCACCAAACACAATGGATAAGACGTATGAGGCCTGGGCAAGGCGGGGCCTAACTTCATTTTGTACATACTTCTTGAAAGAAACTATGAGGGACTTTCAATCATTACAAAGAAAATTTGAATTGATGAACAAAGATTTCTTTTGATTTTTACAAATTCATCACCATATTACGGGCTTTTTACCAAAAGACAGCAATGTATTTGAAATACCAATTTTAAGGATATTTATCAAAGCATATCAAGGTGATTCTGGCCTTAAATTGGTATCAAGAATTTACAAGGATTTTCAGGACATCAAAAACTTAAACACAGAATACATTAAACAAAAATGGGAAATGGAGTCCAATTCAATTGTGTCTAATGAAAGCTGGTTAAAATATACTGCTTTCCAGTGGAAGATCACAAATTCAAATTCCTGGAGAAGTTTTGGCTGGAAATGTCTTAGCAGATATTTTATTACACCTGCTCAAAGTTCTCATTATTCAGGTCAGTCCGATTGCTGGAGGAACTGTGGGACTCAGACAGCAAACCACTTTCATTTGTTTTGGTCATGCCCCTTGATACAAAATTTTTGGATTAATGTTCAGTCTGAACTCAGTACAATGTTAAATTTACCATCAAACTTAAACTGGGATGAGTTATTGTTTGGCTTTTTGAACTCTGTGGATACCAATGCTAACGTGAAACGCCTATTTGGAATTTTAAGTTTAGCAGCACGTAAATCTATCACTAAAAAGTGGCTAAAGCCTGATTCCCCAACAACTGATGATTGGCACAACCTGGTCTATTCAATTTTTATAATGGAAAGAATTACAATGTCTAACAGACTTGAGGGAGATAAATTTGAAAAAATATGGGCTAAATGGAAGGTTTATATTGTGCTACGAAGGCCCGAGTTTGTTTGATTATGTAACCTGTAATTTTTGTATATGGAACATACTTAAGGACAATACTGTACACCTTGTAGATGTTCTGTGTTAATGTATTTTTTGTGTAAAATTATTTGAAAATTTCTAAAAAAGAAAATTATAAAAAAAGAAAATACAGAAG